>NC_077231.1:132317486-132620740 GCF_027887165.1 Monodelphis domestica | reverse complement strand
TTTATTGGTACCTTTTGTTGTTTCATCACCTCTATTTCCTGTGTCCTTCTCCTTTTCCCCTTCCAGAGAACCTTCTGACCTTATATACAGTACTCTCCTTCCATGGTCTTCCTCAGCTTTTCTAATAATTAGAGGGTAGGGGTAATTTTTCACATGTTTCCTTAAGGACAAGGTAGACCTTATAGTTCTTGTTCTTTCCATTAACAAGCTTGTCATTGTGTATATTCTTTTCCAAGTTTCGCTATTTCACTTTGCTTCAATTTCGTATCAGATTTTCCATGCTTCTCTTGATTCATCATATTCATTCATTCTTAGAGCACAGTAAAATTCCCTTAAATTAATGTATCACAGTTTATTTAATGATCCTTTGATCAATGAATATCTATTTTATTACTGCAAAAATTGTTACATTTTTGTGTATGTATGGTCTTTTGGGGGGTACTAATCTAGGAAGATATAACTATTAGAATTTCTACAACAATGGGCTTTGATGGACATTTTCACTTTTTAGCAAAATTTCTAATTGAAATTCCAAACTATTTTCCAGAATCGTTATAATATTTCAGAATTCCATCAGTATTGTAATAGAATATTTGTCTTTCCCCAACCCCTTGATTATTGATAATCCTTATCTTTTGTTATCTTTGACAATTTTCTGGATGTTAGGGGAAATCTCAGTGATTTTTTGCTTTTCATTCATAATTAGTGACTTGGAGCATTCTTTCATATGATTAGTTATAGTTTGTTCATATGATTAGTAATAGTTTGTAATTCTTTTAGCTTTATTATCATTTACATTCATCTCTTGGGAGAATATTAAGCTATAGTCCAATACAACTTAGAGTTCAAGCTATTTCAGTAAAATCTTCTTCCCTTTCTTCATTTACTACTCATTACAACATGGTGATTATTAGACTACTTTAATGTATATACACATATATCTAAATATATACATAATTCCATTATTTAATAGACAATGATTTCACCATTGCTTTTCCCCCCTTCTCCTTAAAAGACTGAAGATCAGTAGAGGTGTAGTGAATGGATTCAGAAGTCCTACATTTAAGTCTTTATCTTGCTACTTACTGGTTATGTGATCTCATAGCAAGTCACTTGTTTTCAGAACTCCATGCCTATTCATTTGTTCAGTGAAAATTATGATAATTATGTCTGTCCACCAGGTGGCACTTCTGGTCACTCAGCTGAGCCTCTTTAATAAGATAGTTACCTCACACTTAACACTAATAATTCCAGTGCTATCCCATTCCACTCAGCAAATATTCTGGAAAAGTACCTAGCTATTTCTTTCATAACATGAATGACTTTCTATCCTTAGCTCTTCTTTTGATGTTAAGACCTTTTAAAGTATTGTGGATCTACACAATGAAAATCAGTTCTCAAACTCCTACCTCTGGAAAAACCCACTTCCATTTATTAATTTGCTATATTTCATTGAACTTTAATATGTGACAATAGCATAGTGGAATCACTTATCCAGAGGAATAGATAAAATCTACTGAAGTAGTATTTACTGCATTTTATGTTTGGCATAGAATCAGTAAAGATAATGAAACAGTAAAAATAAAATATTCTATGAACTATAGCAGTGCTTCCCATTTGAAACCTTTCACAGGTCCTGGTAGCAGCATATAAACAGAATATTCCAAAACCAAGAGTTATAGGAAATGCAGTTTCAGTTTCTTAGTGCCCACAGCCACCCTTCCCACTACAGCACAGTTTACAACTAATTTTGACTTGCAAATATAGGAGGGCTGGTCATTAGACAAAGAGGAAGAAATGCTAGATCTCTCAGATCTGGTCTGAACAAGAATTTACTGATCTCTACAACATTCTCAATCAGTGTCCGACAGATTGAAGGAACTTCTCTTTCTGGCCACATTTAGATTATCATTTGAAGAACAGGGGGAGTAGACTTGATGGTAGGCCACAACAAGGAAAAGTTGCCCTGGCCTAGAAGAATGTCTCTCTGATATTGAGACTTTTGTCTCTTATCCCTCTTGTTATCCATCAAATTTAATTTGAAATGTTAAAAAAATAAAGGTTAAAATACCAATAAATCAAAGAATGATAAAAGTCTAAAAGAACAAAATCATTTGACTGGTAGAAACATGAGTTAGAGTGTGACCACCCGAGTTGCTCTGGCAGCAAATTAAGTATTTTTTTCTTTGTATGCCAAGTAATGAGGACTTTACTTGTGTGAAATGTATCACTACAACATAACCTTTGAAAGCTGCTCATGTTTTTAAAAAAAAAAAACACAATGTTTTCTCTTCATTCCTTTGCACTAAACAATTCCAGCTTCTTTGGCATCTGCATTTCCATTTGCAAAAATTGTGTAACTCTATCTAAAGGCTGTCTTTCCAAGGCTTTGTCTTGCTGTGTGGTGAAAGGATAAAAGAATATTCACATATAATGAAGCCAAAAAAATGAAAGAATGTCTTTAGAGTCAACAGACTTAAAATTAAAATACTCCCAGGAGTCAGTCTATATGAGGGATTGTGAAACAAAGGGAAAGTTGTGTTGTAGGCAATTCTAGGTGATTTCAGGAGTCTAAAATAGACACATAAAATGCCAGGGCCCCTCATTTTGACATCTTGTTTTATTTTAATATCAAATCAGGTCTCCTGCTGCAAGATACTGTGCCCAAGATATATAGGAAAGATCTACCCACCACTTTTTAGTTGTCTTCAGTGATTTTTGCACATTTTTCATATTTATAGATAATCCTTATTTTCACTAAAAATCCACCTACTAGTGTTTTGGAACCAATAGAAATTAGAACATGCATGTTTTTCTTTTTATGCCATGTGTCTCTATACCTAGAAGATAAGCCCTTCCTTTGTTTTGATGGTGTCAGATATGAAATGTCTGGATCATATAGATTCCTCAGGTCAGTTTATCTAAATATGTGGAAACCCTTCTCATGAGTTGATACTGTTAGTCAGCAGCATTCGAATCAGTATTTTTTTTCCAACTCAATTCACTGAATCAATTGATGATTTGGGTATTGTGTAACCACAGCACTAGCTACTGCCATATCCAGACTAAATATCCAATTTGAAGTTATCTAGGATTTCTGACTTTGGTTTCTCTATTCATTCAATTGCCTTTTGAGTGTCTATTTTCAGTGCCTATTTATTGACAAAGAAAACTTTGAAGACCACATTGTTATTCAATAACTCTTACTAAAGTTTTTTTTATATAATTTAGAAGGTAGAAACTAGAAGCCAAAATGAGATCCATAGCTAATTTTTCAACCACGGCTTAAATGAAAGCCATCATTAATCTAGAAACCTCAATCTTAAATACTATTGTATTTTTTTACTGAAAAGAAAGAAATGGAAGAATTTTTATTTTTACCAGGAAACTACTCACTAGGTGGTGATTTATATGATCCTATGCTACATGTAAAAGAGGAAGAGTAGGATAAGGTATGCAAGGTAAAATGTTAACAGATTGTAAAGAGCCTTGAATTCCAGTTGAAGGGAATTTACTGCTTAGGGAGATTCTTAACCATGAAATGACACTTCCAGATTTATGCATTTATTGCTACAACAAGGGAAGAGTATATGCAGGATTATTTAGAAGTACAGAGGAGAGATGGGAATTCTTATTACAGGAGAATATTACAACAATCTAGGCATGTGGGAATAGAAAAGCCTATATAGAAGAATGCAGTGGGAACAGAGAGAAAGAGTGTGTGAGTGTAATCATACAGGTAGAATAAAAAGAACTTGTTAATTAATTGGTTTAGACATGAAATGTGAAGGAGAGAAGTCAAAAAAGTGTAAGATTTCAACATAACAGACTGGTATGGTACCAATGTCAAAAACAGTTTAAATGAACTACAACAGGTTTTAGACAGTAATCCCAGTTTGAACATCATAAATTTGAAGGACCAGTTCTGCACTAAGGTATAGACATCCCATAGGCTGGTGGAAGCATAAATTAGTAAATTAGGAGTTCAAAAAAGAAATCTAGGGCTTGAAATAGAGATTTGTAAGTCATATAGATAGAGATAATAATGGTAAATAGGTAATCAGCATGCTTTTATTAAGAGTTTAATATCTATTGGCTACTTTACTGAGTTGTAAGAATACCATAACAAAGGTAAAATAGTGCCTGTCTTTAAGCAGCTTTTATTCTGAAGCTTTTTATTCTCTCAGAAGAGACAACAAACACATACAAGAAAACTTTGTGGTGGGGAAAGAGGTAAGGACTATTGGAAATTGGAAATACCTTTGACTTTAAAGAAAGATGTTAAGCCTTACTTGGGGTTAGAAATGATTGTGTGGGACTTTGGAAAGATCTCATGCAGAAGGTCGCATTTGAGTCCAGCTTAAATGAAACCATAGGGCTGGATAAGATTTCTAGGGGACAACAAACTATTAAGAAAAGAAGAGATAGGTTAGAAAGACAATAAGGAAACTTCAGTGGAGTCAGAAATAGATCTATTTGAGTGCAGGACCAATGATGTATGAAGTCCCAAAGTCTTAAGGAAGAGAATATATAAAATGAAAGATTATAATAAGGTCAAGGAGGATTCATGGAAATCACCTTTTTAATTTAATTTAATTTAAATTTCTTATAAATAAGAATGTTACATAGAACAGCTCACAAAATGTGTATATACTAGAGCAATTGCCTAGATCAGAATTCTCCTTTAAAAACAATTAGCAATCTTCCAGGTCAGCATTATTCTTATATGAAATTGTGGAATCAAGGATATGTGTCTCCAGGCTCCCTCTCCCTATCTCAGTACTTTTTAAATCTTCTTTTAGCATTCTCTTCTTCTCCAGGCATCCAGTAGTCTCATGATGAGGCCTCTGCTGTCAAAAAAAGTCAATGATCAGATTAACTTATTCACACCATAGTGTTATGAATTTTGTTTACTACCCTACCAAAAATAGTCATATATTTAATAGACTGTGAAAAGAAGCTATGCTTAATCTAAAAGCACAAATTATTAATGGTGGAATTGAGGATATCAGTGCACCTCATACCACAACAAACAGGCCTTTTCCAACTATAGAAGATTTACTTCAGCAGCAGCAGGAATGAGATAAAAGCAAAGGGTTCTAATAATTGTATTAAATAAGCTCCTTAGCAATTAGAGCTGTCCCAGAATAGACAGTCTGCCCTGAGAGGTGACATGTCTTCCCTCCTTCAGAGTTTTTCAAGCAGAACCTTCAGATACGTTGTAGCGGGGATTCCTTCCACTAGACTAGATGGCCTTTGAAATCCCTTCCAACTCTCAAATTTTGTGGCACTTTGCAATGGAGTGCTTAACAGATTATTGTCAGGAATGGAATGTCTCCAAGCAAATAAACAATTGCATGACCCTGCCTTTTTAAAGAAGGCTCTAAAAGAGAAGAGCAAAAGCAAAAGCAAAAATTTAGCATCAAGGATAGTAGATTTTAAACTGTATGAAACTTTACAGTTCATCTAATCCAGTCTCATCATTTTGTATATGAAGAAACCAAAACTCATAGGTATGAAATAACTTGCCCACATTTACATGAGTAGTAAGTATGCAGACCCAGGATGTGTGCTTTGCTACCACTTCCAAAGTGAAATATTAAATTTATATTTACCATTGTTGAAAGCATCAAAATAATGGGTTGCTCTTTATTTCAGAGGAAAGTCAAGATAGGACTAAATTATCCTTTAAAATAATGAATAGCTATAGGTTTTCTACCCTTCCCCTCAAACTACATCCCACAATCCCCTTGCTCTTATTTATTCTAGCAAGTCAGGTTCAGTAGAGTCACTGGCCTTTCTAAAAATATTTTCCACATTAAGAGTTCATATGCCATGACTGAATTTTAGCATACTGAAATTGCATACTGGACAATGAATCAAGAGTTCTGATTTCTAGTCTTGGCTCTCCTACTTGTTATACATGTGACCCTGGTAATTGACAATTTCTCATCCTTAAAATGGAACTTTATCTACCTCAGAAAAGATAATCAGTGTGAAAGGACTAGATCTTCATTTCTTGAAGCAATTTTACATATGGGCTGAAACAATGTACAAATTTATATGTATCACAAAATACAAAAGCTTGAAATTACAATTTTAGCTCCATGGAACTGTCAAAGATATAGTAAAAAAATGTTAACCAATTTACTTTTGATAGCAAATTCCATAGAAGTTGTAAATACTGCTTGGTTTGCCTTTTGTGATGGGACAGAATAAAGATAGTCCATATGTCTGGGTAATGACCCCTTTGTTAACACATGGTATATTTCAATAAAATAGATCTTGATTGGTCTATTTTTCTTATTTGCAAGTATGATGCTAGTTGTATACAATTGCATGGGGACAGTATCTAGTGTATCTTTGAAGGTTATCTACAGTTTATAAATGTCTACATACTGCCAAATAACTGTATTCTCTTTCTTTTAAAATATTTATAGCAGAAATGAATATTTAGATTTTCTTTCTTTAGCACTGAAAGAGAAGTTTCCAAAACACTTTGCACAGAAGGAGGTCACATATTTTGGAAATAAATAATATATTTTTGCTATTCTATAGCACCTTTCATGCAAGTTTCAAACATTTAAAAAATTTTAACTAGTGAGATCAAAATTCTAGGTGCATCTTTAAAATATCCTTTCCACTAAAGAATAGTGGAATGTGTCCTAGATTTATAATCAGAGTAAGTGGATTCAAATGTCTGCTTTTCCTCCTGTGTAAACTTTAGTAAATCACTTCATACTTCTAGGTCTTAGTTTCTTCAGCCTAAAATGATATATAATATGTGATATTTGTCAAGTCAGGTCATTACACATCTGGGCCCATCTATCATGATTCTTGTGAGTGTTTCTTAAAAATCCACCATATTGGAAGGACTAGAAGCTTTCTATATGTCCAATGAAGTCAAGTTAACAAGCCTTAAGTATCTACTATGTATCAAGCACCATGCAAAGCTCTTGGAATACAAAGAAAAAACAAAAAATGATCTTTCCTCTCAAGGTGCTCATAAACTAATTGGGGAGAGACTTTTTCATCTTTTATAGGTATCCATTTAGTACACAGTTTGTCCATCTGTTATCCCTTATTTTTGCTATCTGCCAGACTCACCTTCTTTTCCAGTCATAAATTTTCCTCATGAAAGATTTTACAATGCTCTTTTGCAAGTACATCATTGTGGTGTATGTTGTTATTTATGATCACCATGTGTTTACTAAACTTTGGTTTACCTGAAATTGTTATTCTTCCAAGATCTTGATATTCTATGAATCAAAAAATATTAGAAATAGAATGTTGGTATTAAAAAGATAGATCTTCATATTGAGGGAAAATTGGAACTGTTGACATTTCTGTACAGTTTTCTAAATGCAATTTATCCCATCCTCTCCTCTAGTCAATTATGAACCTCATCCATTGTCTGTCTGCATTACCTGTTCAAGATACAAATACATAATGAACTTCACATCCAATTCAATGTCATAATCTGATCCCCTCATGAAACAAAGAAACTTTTTCATGGTCATAAAAACGGGACAGATCTATGATTAAGCTGTGGGGATAAATTCCTATCAACAAGAGTCTACTATATGCTGGGAATACAAATACAAAAATGAGACACTTCTTGATCCAAGGAACTTATATTCTCCTAAAACAATATATTTCCAGAGATTAGTAAATATCTAATTATATGAAGAAGTTCTGTAGTAAGGGTGGTGAGCAGTGTTGTCCTACCATTCTGTTTTACCTACTACTTGCTCATGACTCAGATGAATCTCCCAGTATAAACACTCCTTTGAGCTGGGAAACTGTATCAAATGATCTATATCTTTTTTAGTTCCAAGCCTTCAGCCAGATACAATGTCCTTACAAAATATCTCAGTGATAGTTCTATTTCTCCCTCTTTGAAAATACCACCCACCCAATAGCCTTTTTATTTCTAATAAATATACCCAGCCTAGCAGAGGTCTATGATTAATAATGTGTTTAAAGACAAACCGAGCATTTGAAAAAAGGAAGCTAAACACAGTTTCCAGTGCCTATAAGGAAAGACATCAGGCTTCCATCATGGAGTCCACAGGGAGAAAAAGAATATACAGGATTGCTACCTTGCAATCTGTAATTCAGGGGGGTTTTAAAACCACAGCTTCCTTTTCAATTTTCCACATGGTTAGTCCACTCAAGCAGTCTTGCTCCAAAAGTAACAGAATTTGAAAGCTAGAAGGCATTTCGGTCACCACCTATTGTAATCCCAAATCAAAAGTAATCCCATATTTACCAAATATTCATTCAGCTTCTGCTTCAAGACTTTTAAAGAGTTGGACCCTTCACACTTTCACATAGCTTTATTATTTAGGAAGATACTCCTGAATTTGACTGCCCTTCAGGGTCAAAAGGAGCAAGTCATATCCTCCGAATGACAGCAATTCAAATACTTGAAAACAGTTTTTCAATCTCTCCTTACTCAGAACTCTTTCTTTTCTAAGCTAAACCCAGTTCTTTCAACTAGTCCTCATGTAGCATACACTCACCATATTGGTTGATTTTCTCTGGCACTCATTAATTAATGTAATTAAATGCACAAATTTAACTTTTAATGTGCCATTCTTCACATAGAATGATGATGCCAGTAACCTACCATCAGTACATTTTTTTGAATTGTTTTCAGTAATTATGTCTTAAAATGTCTTCAGGGATTGCAATAGCAATTCATCACATGTATCCATACTACTCTTCAATCACCTTTGTGACCAATAGTACATTTTTTGACAAAGTTAATAAAATATGTTCTATTCGTTTTTTAAACCGTTAACTTCCATCTTAGAATCACTACTGTGTGTTGGTTCTAAGGCAGAAGAGCTGTAAGGGCTAGGCAATGGGGGTGAGGTTTAAGTGACTTGCCCAGGGTCACAAAGCTAGGAAGTATCTGAGGTAAAATTTGAACCCAGGCCCTCCTGTCTCTGGGCCTGGTTCTCAATCCACTGAGCCACCCAGCTTCCCCCTCTATTCATTTTACTAATAAGAATACATAAAAATTAAAAAGTTTCACTCTTCGTTTTATTAACTGAATGCCATTTCCTTTGAAATAAGATCAACTGAAACTGAGGGCACACCTTTCTCTCTTTCATAGACTTGAAAAGATAGGATTCAGTTTTGGGGACTCCTAATCCCAAACATTAGCAACATCTAGATCATGATCACTGTTCAATCACCTTTCCTGGAAAGAAAAAAACAAAAGAGAAAGTGAGGGATAGATGATAAAGACTTAGCCTCATCCAAATTACTGTCTGCCATATGCATGTAAATGGAGGGAGGGAGGGAAGGAGGGAGGCAGAGAGAGAGAGAGAGAGAGAGAGAGAGAGAGAGAGAGAGAGAGAGAGAGAGAGAGAGAGAGAGAGAAAGAGAAAGAGAGAGGGAGAAAGAGAGAGAGAGAGAGAGAGAGAGAGAGAGAGAGAGAGAGAGAGAGAGAGAGAGAGAGAGAGAGAGAGAAGCAAAATCCACTTAGAAGTTCAAGAGAGCCTAACACAGGCATTCAAAAATACTGGAAAAGAAAGAAAGGCAAAGACTTCATCCTCTCCTTTTAAGCCTACTTAGGGGGCAGGTCTTGACTTGGTGACCAGTTTTCTTTGGCATGACTCCTACTCTCACATTCCCATCTTCATCATAGGGACCAACTAATAGTCTTGGGTCATGCATAAACTTTAGTAAGGACCCAAAGTATGTATATCAACAGAAGTGCTTTTCTCAGCCTCATCACCCTTGTATTATAAAAAGATTATATTTTCAAGAAAATATCACTTATACAGTCTCTAGATTGTGCCAGACATATGGCTTTAACTAATTTCTGGAATGAAGTGGTTATTTTCTACATTCAGATATTTTTTAAGAAGTAGGGTACTCATTATGAAGGATATGATTAGATAGACAGACAGACAGATAGATAGATAGATAGATAGATAGATAGATAGATAGATAGATAGATAGATAGGTAGGTAGGTAGGTAGATGCATCAACATATCTGGCAAGTCATTGCTTCACCTTCACTCATCTTTAGACTAAGTGATTTATAAAGGCCCTTCCAGTTCTAAAATTCTATAGTTCTGTTTCTGCTTCTTTTATCTGCAACACAGTACATTTTTCCCTTGTGCTTATATACCCCAACCAAACTGGACTTTGCCTTACCCCCTGAATAATACCCAGCACTTTCCTGCTTCTGTGACCTTTGCTCATACTTTTTTCCTGTTCTTAAAATGTCTTCAGGGATTGCAATAGCAAAAAAACTTCATCACAGGGTGCCAGCTTACTGTTGATACTTATCTTTGTATTTATTGAGGTTGGTCCTCAGTAAAAAAGTTGTTAATCTGTTACTCTGGCCAAAATGGAAATTTTTTCTAGAGCATGATACAACACACCAGAGTTTGTTCTGTGCTTGCTTGTCTTTCCAGAGTTCAGAGCCACCTCCTTGCCACAATGAGGCATCAGAGTAAGACTTTTTGAAGATATATTAAAACATTCTATTGTGTTTATTACTTGCTGATTATCAGAAAGTGTTTGATGTGTGAGGACAAAATGTCTAAAAACTCTTGTAAAGTAGAATGTCCCCCATATGCATCAAGATCATTCAGTACTTATACCAACAGAAATAACCATATTTAGTGACCATCTGATAAGCAAATCAATTGAGTCATAAAACAGGGAGACCTATATAGTTTTATCTATATATTTATATAGATATATGTGTATATCACATATACATACACACAAACATACACACACACACACACACACACACACACATATATATATATATAATTATGAAAGATATTTACCACCATGATGGAGGAGATCCAGCACAGAGTCCAGGTTGAGAAGGAATTTTCTGTGCATAGAGAGATAGAAATAGAGATCCAATGCTACTACTGTTAGTTGCATCAAATAGGAGGACAGCACAGAACCTCCTAAAGAGGTTTATAAAAATTCAAAGGAGCTTAGCCTGCATTTTCACACAGGACAAAACAAGTGGATGAGTAATATTTATTGCTTATACTTCAATTAGCATTTGGATTGTAATAGGGAGAGGACGTTTGCAAAAGACTGATTGACAGGAGCATGTGACAGAAAGTCACATGGGAGCCTGAGGGTCAAGATCTGGGAAAAGATTCCAAGGTCCCAAAAGTCTTAGCACTTCTCTCCTGATGGATCTGTAGTTAGAGGTTTGAAAACAGGTTTCTGGCTTTTGGTGATACCAGCTGAAGAGAGGAATCTTTTGAACTGGCTGCTGGCAGCTTGAACAGAGGATTGAAGACCAACTTCTCCACTGGACCTGTTTTGGACAGTTTTCATCTGAAGATCCTGGCCCATTTGATTGGACTCCACTTGTGAGATTTGGTTATTGGGAATTGTTTTAGCTTAGATAAGACAGGTTAAGATAGACTCATAGAAATTAGGGTTTAAGATTAATTATAATAATTCTCCTAACCCCTTTTCCTTCCTCCCTTTCCTAAACAATAAACCTGATTTTTTCTATGTTTCCTTCTTGTTCATTCCCCTACCAAATCCCACTCACAGGATGGACTTCTTGTAGAGTTTGTCCAACTGATGTGTATACTTGGAAAAGATTGTATAGATGGTCAGTGAGCTGATCCCCAAGTTGAAATAGTGGAGGAATTGAGGTTATATCACTTTTAGAAAATTACTAAATTCCCTTACTGACCCCAGGGTTCCCATGAAAGTAAGGTCTATTTTCTTAATACCTGTATTCTATTACTGTTGTATATGGCATGGAGACATGGAACCCCATTGATTCATTCTAGAGGACAAAAATAAATATCACACAGAGAGCAATGAAAAAGGATATGTGAATATATTGCAACATAAAAACAATGAAGAACTCTGCAGAAGAACAGGAGTAAAAGAGGTCATCAAAATAGCATAACAAGACAAAAACATCATATAGACACACAACAAGAGTAAGAAATAATAGATAAGCAGAGAGTGTGCTCCACTGGCCAGCTCGCAATGCCATGAGAAATTGAGAATGATTTCACACCTATTAGCTGTATTCCTTACAGTAAACTTTTAGGATAGTATGAAATACTATCACATATAAAAACACAGGTTTAGTAAGGTTAGGATGTGTATCATTGAACGGTACTTTTGAACTGTTGAAATCACAAATCCATTTGAATATTTGAGAATGTCTTTTCTATAATGCCTCTTTAATTGTGTATCCTATAAAGCCCGATTCAAATATCATACCTCCAAGAAGGAGATTGCATGGTAGAGTGATTTGGACTTGAAACATATTTGAATCCCAATTTGGTTGCTACCTATGTGATTGTAGAAAGTCTCAGCCTCAGTTTCCTCATAAGTAAAATGAGAATCTGGGATTTGATGACTTCTGGGATCCTTTATAAATTAAAAAATACCATTTGGTTCTAAAGTCTTTCTTCTCTTATGCCTAATAATTAGCAATTTTATTTTCCCTCAGCTTTTGCTTAGTCCTTTGTATGTTCCACTCTTCTTTGCTTATCCTGTATAATTTTACATTATTGTTATTTTTACATGTGTCACCTCTCCTAATGGGGGAGAAAGTCATGTCATGGCTCACCTAGCACCTAGTACCTTTAGTTCCATACATTGGAGATGGCTAATAAATGTTCATTGGATTGATGAAATGGGCTGGTGTATGATAGAACAGGATATTATATGATACCTCAGACAAAAAAAAAAGCTGACTGGCATTTTAGCAACTCCATTCTTTACTGAGTTTCTGAGAGATAAATGTTCTAAATTTTAATAGGCAGCCAGAGATAGAGTCCTGCCAAGGCCATGGCTTGCATACTAAAGAGTTCTAGCACTAGCAGTCACAGATCACTGGTGAAAAGCCATGAACTAAAACTCAGACACAAATAAAGGCAAAGTGCTAAAATTAGAGACACATATAATTGCCAATCTGAACAAAGAAATTTTCCACTTAACATCATCACTGACATTCCCCTGAAACTCTAGATATTTAGACTTATAGGACATATGTAAAATGCTGAAAAGTACTTTCTCTTCTATAGAATTCTCTGGTGATTATTCCCTGGTGGAGAAGGTGATCCAGTGCCATTGATTTGAAATTTTTTTAAATAGCCAATTTTTGGTTACTTTTTAGGATTATTTGGGAGCATGCATTGTTCTTACTGCAGCTGTTGCATCTATTGCATCGATTACTGAAACTTCTTATTCTGGTCTGGTAGGACTGGGCCTCCTGTACGCACTTACGGTATGTATGAAGAAAAATAATTTAGAGGAAAATGGATTTGTGTATAAGATTATACAAATACATATACATATGTATTTTTTTAAACTGACATATTATTATCTTTCTAGGTCAATTCTTGTTAATATGTTGTAGGGGAAGAACTTGAAATAAATAGTGAAATGAGTGTCTTCTAAGTACTGGATTCAGACCAAAGCCAAACAAATTCAGGACAACTTGGACTAGATTCAGGCTCTATGAGCCAATTTTTTTAATTGCAAGACATCTCCCTTCTCCCTCCCTCTGCACATGCAGACGTACGTGCGCGTGCGCGCGCAAACACACACACACACACACACACACACACACACACACACACACCCTACTCAGTTCTCAAACTCAAAGTGCTCTGAACCCTATAGAAAAAATTTTATGCTATTTGTTTAACCATACTCCGTTTTCTGTGTTGCCACATATGACCTTATATTGACTATGGCTATAAATTAAGCACAGGAAAATGAAAGAATTATTAGAATAATGATGGCCACCAAAAAATTCAAAAGATTTTTCCCTTTTTCAGAGCAAGTTACCATTATAGCCCAAGGGATATAGGACTACCTAGATTGTCCTAAGTATATAGATTTCATTTATAGAGATTTGAATTTGGAGAGGGAAAATAATGTGGTTACATAGAGTAATAATTTAATTTCATCATAATTAGAACTTATAAAGTACATTATATACTATTAGATCTGAAAGTAGAATAGAAACCATATATATCAGGGGTTCTTAAACAAAGACCTATGAACTTGTGTGCATATTTTATGTTTTAATAACTTTTAATATGATTGGTTTCCTTTTTGATTATATTTTATGTATTTACAACATTATTAAAAGAAGTATACAGGCTCTATTAAGCCATGCCACAAAAAAGGTTAAGATCTAATCCAAAAAATCCCCTCTACAACATAACTGGCAAGTGGTCATTCAGCGTTAATTGAGTATTTCCAAGTAAGGAGAACTCACAGATTTCTAAGGCCCATTTTACTTTTGGATAGCTTTAATTATTAACAAATTTTTCTGTGCATAAAACCTTTATTTTTCTTTTTTCTACTTTTGCCTTTTACTAAAAATATTTCCATCAAACCATTAGTGACAATATCAGTCAGTCTTCTCTGAATTCACTCAACTGTACTATCTTTTCATTCACATTTCTCCATTTTATCAAAAAGAATAGCAGAAGAAACATTGCTATGGCACATTTTATATACATAATTATCCTGAGTCAAGTAATTCTTCAAAAAAGGAAATGTGATTATTCTGGCATTTTCTATTAGGTTCCTTCCTTGAATTTTATTTTCTGTGGATTTCTAAGCATCCCTACCATTATTCTTTTTTCCTGTTTTTTAACTACTCTCCATAATACCTTGTTTGGGGGGAGGGAGAGGGAGAGGGAGAGGGAGAAGGAGAAGGAGGGAAGGAGAGAGAAAAAGAGAGAGAGAGAGAAAAAAGAGAGAGAGAGAGAGAGAGAGAGAGAGAGAGAGAGAGAGAGAGAGAGAGAGAGAGAGAGAGAGAAACAAAAGCATAGTTATCCCTTCCACATCACAAATTTCTTCATTGTGGTTTCAATACATTGTAGGTAAGCATAAGAAATTAAATGGGAATTTCTGGATTTTTGCAGAAACCATAGAAAACACAAAAAAGGCTAGAAACTCAGAAATGTTTAAAATATATGCATAGTATTGCATAATATAAATAAATTTTTATCTTTTAATACCATAAATAATGACAATTTCTTTTTTAAAGATACAATGACTAAAAAAGTTTGTCTAAAGAATGCTGAGCAAAAGGCTAAAAGCCAGCAAAAGACTAAAAATATAGATATCTTAAAAAGTTTAGTAACTCATAAATGCATAAAAGGTACTAATATTACCTGTATAGTATATTCAGTATTGTCCTCTGCAAATTAGTTTCATTTACTTTTTATATTCACTAATTTTTAAATAGTATTTTTACTTAACATTGGCCCAAATATAGCCTATGACCAAATACTTAAGCCAAAGCATACAGTAAGGTATTGTAAACATGCCATAAAAGAAATAGAAAAAATTCAAAATTCTTTTCTACTATGAATACAGGGCCAAAAAATTAAACATACCTGTGTGTGTCCACATACACACACACTTACACACATACTCTTACACACATCTTTCTATCTCTTCCCTGACTCCTCAAACACATATACTTCCTATTCAGTTTTAAAGGATTTTGATTTGGATGATGCCAAGCAAATATAGTGCCAGGCCTCATTAATTGTTTTCTATCCCTAGACAGAAACCAATCACTTTTATATTTTGAGCCATAATCCAGAAAGGTAACCTTTATTTAATGATGTACAAAATAAGGGAAGTAGAACAAATGATCTCTCCGGTGTCTTCCAATTCTAAATTTATAATTTTATGGTTAATTTTCTTTAAATTTGGAGAAATACTGACTCTCTGCTTTGTTTTGCTTTGTTCAAATATGGTTATGGTTACAATTTCCCATACCAGATTAAATCTTTCTTAGCAGTTTCACTTTCTGACAATGGGATGAGCATCCTCTTAGTCACCGAGGATTGAAATATCGGAGTGATGGTATCATATATTTAGAGATGAAGAGGACATTCAAGATTATCTAGTTCAACACCCTTTCTCCTACACCACTGCAAATTCTATCCCCTCTTCATGACCCATCTCAAAGCCATAATATCTCTGAAAACTAGCACTTAATGATATCCCATATTTTCTATTCTTCTCTTCTACACCATGATAGACTTCTAAAATGCTAAATTGTGGAATACACAAGTTAACACTGATAATCTATATTCCCCTAGTTATTTTTCTTTGTTTCTTGAATATTGGTTTTAGTTCCAACTTGTAGATTCCTGAAGCCAAACATGTCATATTTGTTTTACAGCTTCATGGCACTGAATATATGTTAAAAACATAAAACTTAAAGTTAATAGAATAATTTTTAAACTATTGTCAAATACCAAATCATTACTTTAAAATAATTCATTTAAAATGATTTACTTTCCTGTCTTCTACATAGATAACAAACTATTTGAATTGGGTTGTGAGAAACTTAGCTGATTTGGAGGTCCAAATGGGAGCTGTAAAGAAAGTGAATAGTTTCTTGACAATGGAGTCTGAAAACTATGAAGGAGCAATGGGTATTGTTCTATATGTTATTTTCCTAATTTTCTTATTTTTATTCTCTTTTGTTTGAGGTAAAATTTCAATGTTATTTCTTTATTTTAATAACTAGTCAAAGCTATATTGGAAATTCATGTTTTTTGGCAAAACAGAAATGGGCTAAAGGAAATTACCTGGATAATTCAAATTAAAAGGAATTTTTGTTTGAACTAACAACAAAATTGCTTTAAGTCTTAGCTTTATCTATATAGACCTTTTGAACTACATAATGTATAAGCAGCTACAACTTCAAAAATTAATTATGTAATTATTACTTAAGATCCTTTTTGACTGTTGAAGGGAGATCAATACTTCTAAAATATTTGTTTTGTTGGTTTAATTATTTATCTAATTCTACATGACTTGCTTTAGAATTGAAATTCCAAAGAATCATATAATTTTGGACCTGGATGTGACACTTAAAAGCAATCTAATCCAAACTCCTCAGTTTGCAGATGAGGAATCTGAGTCTGAGAGGTTAAATTAATGGCACAGCTGGGGCTAGTATCCACGTCTGGAAGGGTCTCAGTTCTTCAGAGTTCTAGACCTTCTTAAGCTATCTGATTAAAATGTGGACCTTAATATGGGTATCAATATTGGTATGATTCTGAGCTTTGCTGAGCAAAAATGACTGGCAAGAATTTCCTGTCTGGCATCTGGAAGGAGTACTTGAAAGTTGGGAAGGCAAGGTCCTTATTAATGATCCCAAAATAGAGAAAGAAAACATACATTTTAGTTCTGAACTTCTCACCCAGAATGGAATTTTACATAAATAAATCTCACAAAATCCATTTCAGTGTTAATTCAAATTTAGAAAGACTTAAGTCTTAGTTAAGGAAGAATAGGGTTTATTGTTTGTAATTTTATATATATTTTCCCAGATCCATCTCAAGTTCCAGAACACTGGCCACAGGAAGGGGAGATCAAAATTCATGATTTGTGTGTCAGATATGAAAACAATCTCAAGCCAGTTCTTAAACATGTCAAGGCTTACATCAAACCAGGGCAAAAGGTATGGGAGCTTTTGTGGTTATCATTTTATTAATATTAGATTTGGCAATTGGTTAGTTTTACAGGATGAGTGAGAGTGAAGAGAAGGGATGGCACCAAAGTCACTGTCATGTGAAATTGAAAAGATAGTGGTGTTGTCAACATAAATAGGGAAGTTCAGAAGAAAGGTAGTTTGGGGAAAATATAATGAATTCTGTTCTGAATATGTTGGGTTTGGTATACTCTTTATTTATTCTTGTATATGGACTCTATCCCTCATTGTTATTCAATCATGTCCAAGTCTTCATGCCCCGATTTGGAGTTTTCTTGGCAGAGATACTGGAGTGGCTCATCATTTCTTTCTCCAACTCATTTTTCAGATGAGAAAACTGGGGCAAACAGGGTTAAATGTCAGGCTCATAAAGCTAATAAGTGAAGTCAGATTCAAACTTTGGAAGATGAGTCTTCCTGACTTTAGGCCTGGCACTCTAAATGCTGTGCCACTGGGTCCATCCCTACCTCTCCGTTTTCTATTAGAATAAAAATCCTTAGTCCTTTTTTGTATCTCTATTCCTAGAGCCAACCATTTTAACTGCCACGTAATATACACCTAAATGCTTGTTGCTCTTGTCCTAGGTCGGCATATGTGGCCGGACTGGCAGTGGAAAGTCATCATTGTCACTGGCTTTCTTCAGAATGGTAGATATCTTTGATGGTGAGTTGCTAAGAATTTTCTGCTGGACCTTTTTGTTTTCCCTGAAAAAGTATACTTGCCTTCTAGTTATTTTTATAGTGATGAAAATAAAATATTTCTAGAAGAACCAAGTACAGTGAAATATGTTTAAATCCCAGTGGTTTTGAGTCTAGTTTCTCACAAGTGAGTCAGGATCAAAAATTGTTTTAAAGATAAGAAAAGAAAAGCCTACAGCTTATTACATTTGAGAAAGTAAAATTACTTAGCCTTCATTTTCCTCTCCATAGACTCTACTTTAGAAATCATGTTAAATTGGGTAAATACACACACACACACATATAAATACAGCAACTTTCTGTGGAGGAAAGCAAATGGATGTGAAAGATGTCATGGAGGTAGAATTGATAGAACTTGACAAGTGAGGGGGCAGCTGGGTAGCTCAGTGGATTGAGAGCCAGTCCTAGAGACGGGAGGTCCTAGGTTCAAATCTGGCCTCAGACACTTCCCAGCTGTGTGACCCTGGGCAAGTCACTTGACCCCCATTGCCTAGCCCTTACCACTCTTCTGCCTTGGAGCCAATACACAGTACTGACTCCAAGACAGAAGGTAAGGGTTTAAAAAAAAAAAAAAGAACTTGACAAGTGATTGAATATAAGGATAAAGAGAGAATCAAAGATGACTCTGAGGTTTCAGATCTAAGTAACTGGAACCAATAGGAATAGGGAAGTCTGAAGGCAGATTAACATTTAGGGTTTGATAATAAATCTTGTGCATGAATTTCATTACTTAAAGTTATATATACATATATACTTGTCAAATCAATCATATTTTATGAAGAAGGTACAGTGTTTTTGTAAAACATCATACCTTGTACAATAATATTTATAGGCCAGTTGTTAGTATTAATAGTTACTATTGTCATGAGAAATAATAATGCCATGGAATAATAGAAATTTTGTCCTGAAGAGGACCCATCATATTGCTTGACCCAACAATTTCAATCTGTTATTCTTGATGGAATGAGTATTGGTTACTCAACTTAAATATTAGCTCAAGAAGGTATATTTAGCATTTACTAGGTCAGTGATCAAATGCCATGCTCTGTCCCCCCACAAGAGACCAAGTGCTGTCCCCCCACCTGAGACAGGGGAGGGAGAAAGGGAGGAGAGTGGCCCAGGTATTCTACTCACGTAGGGAATAAGTGTTTCCATTGGGCTGCTAGGTAGGTAATGAGAGGTGCGTATGGAGAGGGGCAAGGGAGTGGCCTGAGCCCTCCACATAGTAAGTGCTTCCACTAGGCTGCTGGGCAGAGGGGCAGAGAGGCGCAGTGGAGAGGGGGAAAGGAGCAGCTCCACCCAGGTCCCTCTGCCTTTCTAGTAACTAACTGGCAGGTGACAGTGCACATACCCACAGAGACGTCTTTGCATGCCATCTTTGACGTGTGCCATAAATTCATCATCATGGGACTAGATCAGCTCTGGGGTCTTTTCTAGCTCTGATATTATCTGAGGGGAGATTCTAGAGACAGATGAAATTTTACACTAGCAAATACATTCTTTTGTAGCAGAAGAGAAGGAAAAGGAATGGAAAAGAAGAGCCAGGAATTATATAGCACACCCTGTCCTAAACACTTTACAAATACTTCATTTGATCCTTACCCTGTAAAGTAGATGGTCTTCTTAACTCCATTTTACAGTTGAAGAAACTAAGACAAACAGAGATTAAGTGACTTGTTCTGGGTCACACATCTAATAGGAGTCTGAGGTTGGTTTTGAATTCAGATCTTCCTGATTCTAAGCTTAGCACTCTTTCCACAGTGCCACCTAGCTGCCTCCCAAAAGGGGGGCAATATTATTTTGCATTTGTGACACACACACATTCCAAAGTTTGTTGCTCAACTAAGAGTAAGAGTGGTAAATATCCCATGGGAGGAAGAAACCAGGAAGAACACCTAGACTTTTTTCTTAGTTGAATTGAACAACTGAAATCCCTTTCTCTGAGCTGGGGAGGAGGTGGGTTGATTTCATGTCCTAAGGACAGATCATTACTTTCTGGTAAGCATCTCCAATGTTTTATATTAACCCTTGACCACATTTTCAATCCAGCTAAGCACATCTAAAACTGACAAACTTCGGAGAAAATACCAGCAACACTGAAAGGTCAAAGGCAAAGTGGATGGCATATGCAGGGAACTGCTGGCACTGAAGCAAAGTTTCCATCCCACTTAACTAAATAAAAGATGATCCATGGCATTTATGATGTCCTTAGACCTAAGTAGCTTGACACTTAGTTAACATATGATGTTAAAATAAGACCAAGGTCATGATTTAGATATTCAGGCAGATGAGTTGTTTTTCTCCAATTCTTAACTACAGACCATACTTCTAATTCCTTCAAATATTTTGAAAAGCTGATTCTGAGGATCCCAGGGGAGAGATAACAAATTATATATAAATTACATAATATAAAATAAATGCATAATACATAATATATAAATAATATTACACATAAATAACATAAAATAATTTGTATAGATATATAATGTATTATAACAAAGAAATTATATGTATATAATACCTGAAATATATTGGGGAAGAGAAATTAAGTCAGACAAATCTACTTTACTTGATAAAGAACCATGATCCTAAAAAATACAACACAATAATTCTTCCAATATATTGGTGGAACACTTAAAACTTGACATCTGTATCATTTTTTTCTTTCCTATTCCTTTTATACAATACAAAGAATTCCTAGAAAAATATCTCCTCTGACTTCTGTGAATCATATAACTTCACAGAAAAAAATTCATTTTTAAAAAAGCAATGAAAATTATGATTTTGGTCATTAGTATGTGTAATTTCTATATGGTTATTTTTACTATTAAATTTTGGTATTCGACTTTGACATTCCATCTCTGAGGCAAAGAAGAATCCTATCTTTACTAAACAAATATAATTTTATTGTTAACTTTACTACATATTAACTAGATTTGTTTATTTTAAACAGGAAAGATTGTCATTGATGGGATAGACATTTCTAAACTCCCACTGCACACCCTACGTTCCAGACTTTCAATCATTCTGCAAGATCCAATACTATTCAGTGGTTCTATTCGGTAGGTCTCTGAGTGCTGTGAGAAGTGCCAAAACAGCTCACAAATGAGGAAACATTTATTAAGTATATCCTATGGACTGAGGTACTGGGTAACATTTCATGTTTAGATACCCTCAAAGGAATTACATCTAGTAAGGAGATAGACAGAAATATATACAATATTATACGAAGTCATTTGCTAAGAACTCCTTCTGCACTTTTCCCCATATCATATCCCTCAGATGTCTTCTATCTCCTCCTTAATTTCAGTTTCTGATGAAGAGAGGGCTCCTCTCTTTGCTAAAGCCAACCTCTCCGTAGTCAGTCTTGATCCCATCCATCACCTTCTGTCTTCTCCATCAGATTATCCCCACTGTTTTCTCCACACTCTCTAAATCTTGGATCTCTTCTTATCTACTGTTTCCTTCTCTTCCTCCTACAAAAATGCCTGCCTCTGTCCCCCATCTTAAAAAATTAGCCTCAAAAAACATGTTTAATATATTCTTGTTGGCTGATTGATTCATAAAGACTTCTAGAAAAAAAGTACCCTGTGAGTTCTAAGGGAGCAGGTTGTTATTGACTTGAAGAATCCAGGAAACTTCATAGAGAGGTTTTAATTTGATTTAAAAGATTAATATAAATTTGTGTGTAAATTAGAGAGTGAAAGTTAAGAAATAAAATAATTGTTACTTTGAGCCCTCCATGTATATGCTAAAAAGTTTACAGAAGATGCTTTTCTCTTTAAGTATGTGTATAAAGATGTCTGCAATAAAAGACTAGGGCTGTTTATACAAGGCACAGTTATGCAAGTGATAATGTTTGAAGTTTTCCCATTAGAAATGCAGTACTTAGATTCACCAATTTTATTATGGTTAGCCTTATCTGAAAGTTTCAAAACAGAATGTTCCTGAAGAATTAAAACATAAGACAATGCCAGGCATGATATTAGTTCACATTTTTCTTTTACAACATGTCTGTGCTGTCCCATTTGCATTTTCCTTTTTTTAAATACCATTATCCTTTCATTGTCACTTCCCCGTGCTAATGTCACTTCCCTGTGATATTACTTCCTTGTGATTCTACCTTAGAATCTTCTTTCCTTATAATAATGTACAGTGAAGCAAAACAGACACATTGCATTATCTCATATATCATAATAAGTATAACTCTATCTAGCACAGTGCTTTACTGTGCATTATATCATGATCAAATAAATATTCACTTTTTATTGCTCAATAAATTCCACTTGATTGATAAATTGATTTTCCCTTGCAGATTTAACCTAGATCCTGAATGTAAATGTACTGATGATAGACTTTGGGAAGCTCTAGAAATTGCACAACTCAAGAATATGGTCAAGTCACTTCCAGGAGGTCTGGGTATGTCTTTGAATGAACATAACACTTCAATGTCTTTTTTTTTTAAACCTATGTTTGTTTACATTCATGGTCTATAGTGTGTTTATCTGTATATCTGTAGTAAGTTCATTCAAATAACATGGAATTAGCCTCATTATACTAACATTCCTTTATTTAAGGCTCTTTTTGCTAAATCATTTGGAGTGATGTCCTAGAGGACCCGTCAATAGATGTTCCAGATTTAGATCAAATTCTCGTATATCTGTACTAACCACTTTTAGGGGGAGAAAAATTACCTAAATATGCTAACTTTCACATTTTCCCCATTCTTATCAAGTGCCTATCAAGGTAGGCACATAACACTAAATTAGTCTTCCCTATACATACAGAACCCACTATTAATTGCTGTTAGTGAGTGGTCCATTTGGTACCAATGCAGTGTTCATAAAGTGACTAGAATTGTGTAGATGGAAACAACCTTCAGTCTACACAGGCTTGTATTTTGCTACTAGGAGTAATTAGTGTTCAAGGAATTTTTACTCTAATATCAAAAGTAAAATTTTATGTATATCCCACTAGCCTGTGTGACGTTGGACAAATCACTTAACCTCTGGTTCAATTTAGTTGTCTATAAAATAATAATAATAATAATAGCACCTACTTCTGAGGGTTGCTGTGAGGATCAAATGAGATAATTAGAAAATTCTTAGCATGTAGTGCCTGACACACAGTAAGCCCTATACAAATGCTATCATCATCATCATCATCATCATCATCATCATCATCATCATCATCATATCAGAATGCTTTTTTTTTCTTACTTTACTATGCCCAGGACTGAATTCCTAGTTTTTCACACATGGTACTATATCTTCTCACCCTGTCTTTCCATTGGTTTAGAATAGCTTTCCCTCTTCATCCCAGTTTCCTGGCTTCCTTTAAGACTCAGTTAAAATCCTCCTTATGCAAGAAATTTTTTCCACTCCCCCTTCTCTACCCTGCTAATGCCTTTCCTATGAGATGACTTCACATTTATTCTGTATGCATCTTTTATGTACAATTTCTTGCAGGTTACCATTAGAATATGAGCTCCTGGAGAGCACAGATGATATTTTTGCCTTTCCTGGTACCCCTAACACTCAGTACAGTGCCTGGCCCAAAGTAATCAAATCTAATTGACTGAAAAATCTTATTTTCTTTTGTGTCAGCAGTTTTAAACTAGTAGAAGAAGGTAATGTAGACTTGATGTTAGACAACAAAATATGTTATAGACATAGTATATATCCAGATTTTTTAGTTCAGTATTTTAGACTAAAGACTAGTTCATCGTTGTTTTTTGGTCATTTTAGTCATGACCCCATTGGGTGTTTTCTTGGTAAAGATATTAAGAGTGTTTTGCTATTTCTTTCTCCAGCACATTTTACAAATGAGGAAACTGAGGCAAACAGGGTCACACAGCTAGTAAGTGTCTGAGGCAAGGTTTGAACTAAAGAAGATGAATCTTCCTAATTCCAGGCCCCATACTCTAGCAACTTCACCACCTAGATTCCCTATATTTCATACTATTCTTATAGAAGAGATGGGGAAATGTGAGCTCACCAATAGAACAGTTAGATGGAATTTTTATGGGTTAGAGTAGTCATTAATGGCTCTCAGAATAGCTTCCTTGGGTTCATGGTATTCCATAGGTCCATATTAACTGAAAAGCACACCAATTACAATAAAAATGTATACTTGAAATAATGATCCAAAGCTAGATGAACTCAAAATTGATAGCATATTTTTAAAAAAAGGTGGTTGTAATTGAACATTTCTCCTATTAAAAACACCCTCCTATAATATATGAACACAGAGCTATCAGATATGGCAGAACACACATGCAGGGGGCATATGCAGCTGGAGCACATTCATAGACTTCTTATCAGTCTGATAGCTAATTGAGCTGAAAAATATCATGTCTGTCTTTTGAACTGAACTTCCTTCTGGTAACAGGATAAAAATCCCCCTTCCCATCCCCATTCTGACTTAGTGTTTAACTTGAGACATTTCCTGATTGCCAACCTACATTTCCCCACAGTGGACTGGCATTCCTTCAAGCGCCATTGGGCTGTATTAGCTCTGAAACACTATAACTTCCCTCAGTTTCTAAAATTCTCTTGGCTTCCGATGCAAATGGATACCTAAACAACAACAAAAATAAAAGTTGCCATATTCCTTTAAAACAGTTGTTCTAGAAGAAACACACTGTTCCCTGCTTTCTACATGCAAATGTTGTCTAAACTTTATTAGGCTTTGAGTTATTTACACTTCATTTTCTTAGGTTTCCATTTCCTCATCTGTAAAATGAAAGGGTTGGATTATTTTCTTTCTAGTTCTATGTGATTATGGCTTAATTTTCTATTTTTGGTAATAGAGAGCCCTTGTACTATGTTAAAGAAAAATATTTTTAACTTCCATCTTGTTGGTTCCGTATTGTTTAGTCTTCTTTCTTTTAGTTCTCTCAGATTCTAAAGATGTTAATAGAGTTGGGAATGGAAAGAGAGAAGTGGAACTCCCAAAGGGAATAAGTTCAAAACCAAGAACATGCTGGAATGATATAGGAATAGGTTACTCAATGAGATAATAAGCACCTGAGCATCTTCTTATAGTATCCAGTTTGGGTCTAAATATGATGCCCTTGGTCAGGTTATCTGCAGCATGGGTTGACCAGTCCAAAGTATTAAAGGCAAATGGTGATGAAGAATGTTTTAAATCAGGGGATTTAAAACCTTTAGATTTATGGATTAATTTATCAGTATCCATTTAGGCTATTATATGCTAGTCTTTGATAGCAATGTCCCAATTCAGTGAGGCCTGTTCTTCCTGCATGCTTATTCTGTCTTCTTTTAGTTCCTAATTGCCCCAGATGGAAGAGGGGACCATTATGATGGATTCTTTGCTCAAAGGGAGAATATAGCACATTCCAAATTTGATTGCTATTCAGAAAGCTGCTGAGAGTAGAGGAGTGAGATGAAGAGAAAATAGAATCTTTATCTCTGTCTCAATTCTTAGGGGGGAAAGGTCCAAGGAATTTTTATAAATAATAAATGTGTATTAACCTATATTTTTAAATTTAATTTGATAACCTAATTAGTTATTTCAAGATTAATTTATCTTTCAAGTTGATTACTCCTTGTGACCCCCTCTTTCAACTACAGTCAGAAACTACCCATTAGGGTGGTTACTGCTTGGATTATGATCTACTTGGTTCCTTTAATTGTATTCTGGGCACTTTATAAGAAACAGAATCCAGTTTCCCAGGGTCTCTAGATTCTGCATCCCAAAAGTGAATTGCATGAAAAGCCTCTGAATGTCTAATCCAAATGTGTAATCATTGTCAGGAATAAAGCAGTGGTAACATGAGGGGTATAGTTAATAAAGGAAACTGGGAAGTGAACCTGGATTAGACACCACAACTGATAGTACCTGGAAGTTATTGCCAATAAGACCCCAAGTAATAAAGTCCACAACAGTTGAGTAAAATGTGCCTTGTTTTTGTTTAGTCATTTTTCAGCTGTATCTGATTCTTTGTGACCACCCCATTGAATGCTCATTCCTTTTGTTTTTCCTCAGCAACAGCATAACTAATCAATTACAATGAACCAAACCTTCATTTAAGTGGTAGGCATATAGCAGATAGGTATAACAATTTTCTGTGTTGACAAAGATGCATTTAATAATACCCACTTTGTAAAATGTCAACACAATAAAATGGGAAAGGAATGAATTGAAAGGGCCAGAGCATACTTGGGAGCCAGGCTCCTGCAGGACCAGTGAAGGGATGAGGGATCTACCCTCTGCCCCATCCCTTTCCCTCCTCCCCTCTGGCAGACTCCAGAGGTTCTGGTGGAGGTTGAGATTGCATCTTTTCTCTCTGGGTGTTTCTGCGTCTGCTTCTCTGCTGGCTGTTTTATCCATGACACATTGGGCATCATGGTGAACAAGCAGGCTAGGGCGTCTTGGGAACATTTGGCCCATCACATCTTGGCCATCTTTGCCTTTGTCTCGGTCATCTTTAAGAGCTGCTTCATGACAGGTGGGGTCCTGACCTTCTTTGTGAAAGTCAGCAACAACTTCCTTATGAAAAGATGATGATGAAGTTCAGCAATCATCAGGACAGTGTTTTCCACAAAGTCAATAAACACATCAACCTGGTCATGTACTATCTACGCCACCCCCACCTCCCTGCCTACCTCATCACCTTTTTCCTTTATTATCCTGGCCAGAGGACACGGGGACCCTGTAGGCTCAGCATCCTGATGATGCTGGATTTGATGGTTCTCATCAATTTTCCCCACCTCTCCTTCAACTGGACTTCTGTTCAGATAGGGCTTCCCCTTAGCATAACAAACACAAGTTTCTGACTGAATTAGTCCAATCCATTATATGGTAACTGCAGAGACTTACTTTAATCCATGTGGCACAGTCCCTCTTCTACCATGGGTACCTATTTCTCTACCAATTTACATATACTCTTGAGGGGGGATAAAAGGGCTATGGTGGGCTATAATGAAAAAAAAAACAGAATACCCTAGGTTTTAGTTCCAACTCTGCCACTGACTAGCTAGAGGACTTCAAGCAATCTATTTTCTGGGACTCCATTTCTCTATCTGTAAAATGTTAGTTGAATTCCAACTCCAACTTTGCTTCCAGCCCTAGAAATTTATGATTCAATGATATTACACTTTTGGCCTCAACAAACTGACCTAGTATAATGGCTATTAGAATTTATTAAGCACCGTGCTTAGGTGCTGGGGATAAGAACACAAGACTGAGACAATCCTTGCCCTTAAGAAGTTTACATTTTACTGAGCAAGAGACAACTACCTTTGCCTAAATTGAGATAATCCAAGTTTTTCTGCCTTATTCAAGCTCCCTCCTCACTATCTCCAAAAAAAAAAAAATCATCTGTTATTGGAAATAATCCAAAGAGTACTTTGCCTCTGGAAAACAATATTGTCAGTAGCCTGT
Source organism: Monodelphis domestica (assembly GCF_027887165.1). NCBI lineage: Eukaryota > Metazoa > Chordata > Mammalia > Didelphimorphia > Didelphidae > Monodelphis > Monodelphis domestica. The sequence goes on along the minus strand of NC_077231.1, from coordinate 132,593,116 downwards.
GTGTTATCTTGGGACACAGTGGCTTCTTCCCAACACATCCTTCTATTTTGTTCATGGAAACTTTCAGTTGTGCTCCTCTGACATAATCTTTGCTTCTTCTTGATCTAGATGCAATTGTCACTGAAGGTGGAGAAAATTTTAGTGTGGGCCAAAGACAGTTGTTTTGCCTTGCCAGAGCCTTTGTCCGCAAGAGCAGCATTCTCATCATGGATGAAGCCACAGCTTCTATTGATATGGCTACAGTGAGTGAATAGCTTCAGTTATAAAGTTGGCTCATTAACTATGGCTTAAGGGAATGTGCTGTATATGAGCACCAGTTGAGCTTCTCAAAGTCCAGGTAGTTGGCCCAGATTATTGGTCTATTTCTTGACTAAAAATCTACAACAAAACAAAACAAGAAAACTTTACACATATATATTTATACATGCATATACAGGTATACATATGCATATGTATACTCTATATAGGCAGGCCAATTTTCTATCTACTTTACCTTGTTAATACACACTCACTCACTCACTCTCTCTCTAATAGGATTTATTGGGGTATCCCAATGCCATAGAACCTTCAGAATTACAAACAGATTAGATTGGGACCTCCTTCAGAAAACTCACAATATGATGGGGCAGGAATCTCTCTCTCTCTCTCTCTCTCTCTCTCTCTCTCTCTCTCTCTCTCTCTATATATATATATATATATATATATATATATATATATATATATGTGTGTGTGTGTGTGTGTGTGTATGTGTGTGTGTGTGTGTGTGTGTGTGTGTGTGTGTGTGTGTATTCTTGGCAAGCAATGTGTAGAGTATAATTTTAAAATAATTTTTCCTTAGACAAGAATTGAAGAATAAGCAACTTTTAAAAAATTCAAGGCTGAGCTCTGGGATTCCAGTTGAGCTCTGGCCTAATACCTAATGTTTTTTCTAATTAACATAAAAAAACAAACTAAAACATTTTAATGACATTACTTGTCAACAATGCTTATTTAGAATCATAATTTTCTGTTTTAAATATTAGAGTAGTGTTTTACTATCAATACCCTACCCCCATAAACACACACACACACACAAAATCCTTTTAAAACCATTTTGGGGGTTGGGGGCTGGTTCTATTGGTGTTTGGGTGTGGAATGTTGCATATACTGTTGGATACAATTGATGCATACATTGGTTTTCCTAAAGAGTCGTTATTCCTTTTCTTTTTAAAAATTTTGGTAGAAGGAATAAGGCTGTGAAGGACAAGGGAGATGGATATATTTGAAAATTAAAATTGTATAAAAATAAAACAGTAATTTAATTTGATGCTTTTGAAGAATGATAAAAATGTATAATGAATCAAGAACAGGTAACAAGTTGGACAGAACATGGAACAATGCTAGAAAGATTGTCAAGAATTACAAAGCCTTACAGAATGATTAAAGAATGAATAAGGAATTACAGAATGATAGGAGATTAATGAAGGAGGACAAAAAGGGGTAGTTTTTTTTTCCTTAGTTATATTAACCTTAAAAGAGTGAGAAAAAGAATGACTTCTGGTGCCTTTGTCTTACAGGAAAACATTTTGCAAAAAGTGGTTATGACTGCCTTTGCAGACCGCACAGTTGTAACAATTGCTGTAAGTATAGGAGACATTATTAATTTGATCCTCTTTGCTTTTGAATGATTAAAATACATTTCTATATTAAATTAGTTATTCCTCTAGCTGAGTTACTGTATATGTGCTCCTCAAAACACGAGAAAATTATCTCCAGCTTAAAAATCTTTTCATCAAAACTTCCAAACTACCTTTGGGAACTTCAGTTTAAAAATAAACTGAACATGTGGATCTATGGCCATAAAATCCAGAGGAATTCATTTGATGGTTATACATTTAATTCTACTCTTTTGCAATGGAAGGCTATCCCTCCCTAACAAAGATATTCATATGGAACAGTTCTATTCTTCAACAGATGTCTCACTTGCTTTCCCAGGAGCATAATCTGGTGGTCTGAGCAGCAGTTTAGGAATCAGGATTCCTAAATTTGATTGCCAAATATGCTACTGGTTTTCTGCACCTAATTTAAGTGCTGTCATTGATACCACTGGGGAAGAATACTTGCTGTCCTTGTAGCATGGTTCCACTTTATTTAATTTTGGAAAGTGCTATGCCCATGTCATCAAAATGACTGCAGAGTATCATTTTCATGTTGTACCTTTATCTTAGAAATTTTAAATAATTTATTCTATTTCCTACTTGATATAAACTCTTGTTTTTTTTTTTCCATCTAGCCCCTTTGCCTTTCACTGGTTGTTGGGGAAATTCTTTCTTGTATTCAGAATTACTTTCTTTCAATAAGCCAACTGGACATTTTCCCTCTTGCTGACTCTTCCTCTTGTTCTCCTTTCTGTTCTTTTCTTTCTAGCATCGAGTGTCTTCTATCATGGACGCTGGCCTTGTTTTAGTATTTTCTGAGGGTATTTTAGTGGAATGTGACTCTGTTCCAAACTTGCTTGCTCACAAGAATGGCCTCTTTTCCACTTTGGTGATGACCCACAAATAGACCATCACAATCTACTCAACATTTAAAGCATCTCATTCTCTGGTAGTTATTTTACCAGCTTCTGTACCATAATGCAAAGATAGCTGTATGCAAGGGTGCGGAAGTACAGTGGGGAGGGTGGCTGGCCACTGGCCTGTATTGCCCCAAAGAAAAGAAATTGCCTTGAATTTGCCTTATATTATTTAAATTATGCAAATGCATATAAACATATGTGTATTAACATAAATTGGATAAAAGAATATGATTTTAATTTTATATCAAGAATGAATCTATTACCACTAGACTAATTTTGTCGTTTAAGGGCCAATTTCAGTATCTCTCAGTGTGTTACTTACGTGTTTTCATAAATATTATGCATGTCTGTTGTTTGACTTTTAAATAGTACATTATTCACTGAAATTAATTTTCTGTGGCTTAAAGTCTTGCCAAGATGGCATGCATGAAATTGCTGTGCTAGTCCAATTTGGCTGTGTGTGTGTATGTGAGTGATTAGGGGTGATGTTGAGAGAGGGCAAGTGGGAAAGATGGACGAGGAGGAGGACAACTTACACAAATTGGGAGAGAAATGATCCCCACCAAGACTGATAAAGACAAACGTGTGGTGTAGTGTTTTTCTTTTGCACCCTGCCCCCCTTACCTAACTCTATACTCTTTCAGTGTCCTCCTTCTATCATATCTATCCTACATATCTAGCCTTCTTGTGAACTGAAAATGAAATAATATATTTGTAAAAGTTTTCAAACTTTAAAATGTTGTATAAATGACATTGCTATTATTGTTGATGATGATGCCACCATGGTTCCTCATTCCATGGAAAGGTTACCTGATAAATTCCCCGAACCTGCCTGGTACCACATAAGTTGATCCATGTAAGCAAAAGTCTATTTTACATTTTGCAAGTCTGGCTATGATTCCCATTATGCAGAGAATACGGGGCTACTATATAGTCTAGCATGGAAGATTACCTGGCATGCATTATTAGAACAGACAGGAGCATTGTATCTTCTTGTCTGATTTCTGCTCTTTATATTGTTAATAGTTCCTCGTGATTCAATCCATGTATCACTTAACCACCTTCTTTTCTGCAACACACTTGGAGGATAAGGTACCATTAACTTAACAGAAACCTTTTTTGTGTTCAACTAATGGTGGATTTGGCTGCAAGGGAGAATCATGGTTGGGGCCAAATGTCAGATCATCTCTTCTCTGAAGCCATAGAAAAGGCCTTTGCACTGAAGGAAATAGGGAGGGATTTGACTATCTTTTTTTTTTATTTCTGTGATAAGGGTACCTTTTTTTTCCTTAACTAAGAACCTTTCTATTGATTTTATCAAATGACCTAGAAAATTAGGGAAGTATCTTAAGAAAGACTTGTTTCAAGCCACAATCTCTCAAATACTGAAGCATTAAATGTTACTCACATATTAAAATGGATTTTTCCATTGGCAATTAGATTAGTTCCTTCAGAAAGAATTAAGAATTTTGTCAACATTATTACCACTGATAGCATTTTATTAAAAAAATAATAATTTGGACTAATCAGATGAAACTAAGCTATATTTGCCATCTTGGCCAAAGTTTCTAACTTTTTAGTTCTTATCTTTTAATATAAATACGATGTTAGTGTAGCAAGCCAATGTTTATGGCAATCTATTTATGGATTTGGAGGCCTACTTGTTTCAGTGAATGGTTAAATTAATTTTTTAAAGATAACAGTTGTTAGGAAAACAGACGAATAATTAGGGTTTAGTTTAATTTTGTTTTTATTAAAGTATACAGATGTATAGTAAACCTTACAAAGCCCACCAAGTCTGTTTTTTCCAGAGACCAGAGTAGCTGATGTTATTCAAAGAAAAGTTCTTATAAAAAGAAAAACAACTCACTTCCTTCCCCCATTTCCCCAAGGGCAATACTTTTTGAATATATTATGTTGTATATACTCAAAGCTAACATAGCTTATGATAGTCCTAACAATGCATAGATTTAAAAAATAAATAAGCAACTTCTAGTTCCTGTCACACTCCATATGAGTATCATCTGTTGTCGAGGGACAACTATAATATCAAGCTTAGACACTGCAGATGTCCCCAGAAAACTTCCTACTGCTGAGGTATCTCAATACATTTTTAAGGGTTAAAATGGGGCCACAAAGAGAAGTCGCTAAGAAATACTGGTGAACCAGACCCACTTACAGGCATAGAACGTGGATGGAGGCTTGCTAAGCCTGTTGATGATAAATATATAATAATAAATGATAAATGTAGAGTGTTTAATTGAAGGATGGAGGTTACTCCTTAGTTCTCTCAAGGTTTGTTAACAGATACTATCACCACCCCTCCAGTCTGTGAGGAATTCAAAAGAACGGAGAAAGGTGAGGCTTCCTGAGTAGATCCTTGTCTTGTCTAACAATCCTAATTGCTTCAAACAAGACACTCTCATTGCATTCCAGGTAGCCCCTCAGAAGTTTCTTCCTGCCATTCATTAGCTTGCCATACATAATGCGTTAAACTGTGACATGGACCACAAGCATAGGCTGGATCTAGACAAGGAAGCACAAAATTATACAATCAAAGAATATTGATAGAACTGTAACCAGAGTAAGATTTCTGGAGCTCTATGTGGGAGTATCCATATGAATGGAAAATCTGCTCTCTCTTCTCCACAGTCCTTCAATCCATCCGTCCCCACACTTCCTGGTACTTTGCTACCTCTGTCCCTTGTGGCATTCTTGGTGTCTGCCTTTCCCCACAGGTATATCTGCTTTCCTCTCACCTACCTCATTCCCAGAGGGTAAGTTGTAAAGAGGCGCCATTTTTGTCAGGTACTCTGGGAAACATACTGCTCCCTGTCCCAGCACAGTTTTCCCATACTTTTTTGACCCATCTTGGATACCACAATACTTCTGAATACTGGTCTACCACAGCCCTTTTTTATATTCATTAAGTATCATTCATTCAACAAAGAGCTATTAAAATAATTTATCCTATCATTATGAAGATGAGCTGCACCAACCATGGAGATATTACATCATGATCTAAGTTCCTTATATATCTGTAGCCATAGTAGCCAGTCAACAAGTAAATGGTACCTCATTGTATAAAAATGTTAATGTACTTCTGCATCTCTTCACGTACAGACCAATAATAATGAATTCTTTTGATTATATACCTAAAATATTTTATTTTAAAACTGTTAATTTATGCACCTGAAAGATTGTAATAACAATATATTGGATTTGTCTTCTCCCCCATACAGCATCGAGTTCACACTATCCTGACAGCAGACCTGGTCATTGTGATGAGGCGAGGGAATATTTTAGAATACGACACTCCAGAAAGCCTCTTGGCTCAGGAAGATGGTGTATTTGCTTCTTTTGTTCGGGCAGACATGTAAAAGAGTGCCTAAAGGTCATTTACATCAAAGAAAAATTTAACTATTATCTGTTTAATGGAGTATCTTTTCTAATCTTTGGGGGAGAAGTCATTTTAACTTTTTTTCCACTTTGAAGCTTACAAAGGGTCCTTCCCATATGAATGACAGTTTTTAAAATAATAAAAAAATCACTTCACCAAAGAGCATACACATGTTCCCAGCCCTAGCTTGCCTAATGTTTTTATGTTTCTCCTAGATAGTAATTACTTCTTATTGTTTTATTGCCAACACAGTAATTATGAGAAAGCCAGTTAGACTACCTATGAGGATAAGGTTACAAAGTCTTGATTTGATCTAACCTCATCTTTGGTAATTCTTTGCAGAGGATTCTCAGCAATATAACCATTTATTTGTATTAATATATTTTCATGAACACTGATCACAAAGCAGTCATACTTTATTATTGATGTCTTCAGAAGATCAAGTAAGGAAATAAAGAATTCACTCGGTATATTGTACTTTTACTACACTGTTTAATCCATACCGATGAATAGTTTTTTTCTCAGTCTTTATCTCTTGGTTTCGCCTGTTACAAGGAAATCATCAAATTTCTAGTAAATATGAAATCACTCTAATTTAACAGTTCTTGTTCAAAATACTGACAATTTAAGAATTTGAAAAACAATACTCAATATATAGAGAGTTTAATACATCAAGAACACTTTCTTCTCCAACATTATAAGCTTCTTGAGGCTAAGCATTATGTTTCAATCATCCTTATATCCTCCCATAGCACTTAGCATGGTTTTTTACACTTCACAAATGTTTAATAAATGTTTATTGGACAAATTAATTTTAGGCTTAAATGTTAACTAGGGTAAAAATAAACTCTTATTTGTTCAGTGATTGAGCAGTTACATTCTCTTCTGTTGTTCTTCTCATCTGTAAGCCACAGAACACTACCCTAGATTTGAACATTCTGTGGGTACAGCTCATGACCTTCCATTCATGTGTTTAGTTGGCCAGACAGGGAGACGCATTAGTTCACAATAAAAGATAAAAGACATTTAATCAAACAAATAAAGTAAGATACAGAAAAAAATCCTCAAGCTCTGGATCTCAGCAACCCAGACTCTTCAGGGCTAGCTGCCATTCTCTACTGTCCTTATCTGAAATGCAATGGCTAGAAGGTTTTCTCCTTGACAGAGTAAGCTACTATTAATGCATTTTCAATGGTTGAATATGAGCCAAATCAGCCAGATGAAGCAGGAAACAATAAAAGCTAACAATAAAAAAGATAAGATGGTCTATTTTTTTTTTTATTATTTACTTCTGGGTTGATTCAAAAACTTTGCTTTAAAGCAACTTTCTGATTTAGGCTTGTATCTTAATTATTTGTAACTCCATTTACCTTCCTAACTGTGAGACTGAGTCTCTAAAAGCTATTTCAGGAATTGTACTAGAAAACAAAACAAAAAAAAAGTGTTTCATGGAGGCCAATTTACTAAGATGAGTTTTACTATCAGTTCGGCAAGCAAATGAAATTTGGGTAAACAAAAACTAAGAAAATAAGGTGATCACTTACTATCCCTAGTCCATATTCCTGCCCCAATTAAGTATAATTTCTAATAAAAAAATCTCCATTGTCCTCTTTTGTTTACCTCTTTTTAACTGACAAATGCTCTAAATATATAGACTACATCATAGTCTTCCAGTTGGAACCCTAAACAATGAAATTCTCTATATATCAATGAATTCAAAATTCAAAAAACATTTGTTAAACATATTATTTGCCATGGTATTTGTGTTCAACCTACTATAAGTAAAATGTTTTTTATTTTAATTTTAATTTTTTTGAAAATTTTATTTAATTAGTCAATTTAGAATATTTTTCCTTGATTACAAGAATTATGTTCTTTCCCTACCCTTCCCTCACCCCTTCCCGTAGCCGGCGTGCAATTCCATTGGGTTTTACACATGTCCTAGATCAAAACCTATTTCCATATTGTTGATGTTTGCACTAGGGTGATCATTTAGAGTCTACAGCCCAAATCATATACCCATCAACCCATGTGATCAAGGAATGGTTTTTCTTCTGTGTTTCTACTCCCACAGTTTTTCCTCTGAATGTGGATAGTGTTCATTCTCATAGATCCCGCCAAATTGTTCAGGATCACTGCATTGCTACTAATAGAGAAGTCCATTACATTCAATTGTACCGCAGTGTATCAGTCTCTGTGTACAATGTTCTCCTGGTTCTGCTTCTTCCACTCTGCATCAATTCCTAGAGGTTGTTCCAGTTCACATGAGATTCTTCCAATTCATTATTCCTTTGGGCACAATAGTATTCCATCACTAATATATACCACAGTTTGTTCAGCCATTCCCCAATTGAAGCACATCCCCTCATTTTCCAATTTTTTGTCATTGCAAAGAGCATGACTATAACTATTTTGTACAAGTTGTTTTCCTTAATATCTCTTTGATGTATAAACCCAGCAGTGCTGTGGCTGAATCAAAAGGCAGACAGTCTTTTAGCACCCTTTGGGCATAGAAACTGTAATATTTATTGGGAAAGGAAATGGGGAATTGGAAAAATGGGGAATAATGTGAGGTTTGTATACGGTATGGAGGAGAGGGGGAGAGAGGGTATATTTCTTGGTGAGGCAAGGGAGGGAGATGCCCCCTGCTGAGAGGAAACAGCAGGGGTCCGAGAAGGATTGTTTGTCCTGGAATGACTTAACTGAAGTTCAGCTCCCTCTATGACCAGAAAATAGTCCAGTTATCTGACTGCAGATTCAAATAATATAAAGTTTATTAACCAGTTTGGATTGGAGTTTTTTCTCCGCTTCAGAGCTGAGGCCAGGCCCAGAGGCTGGTGGAGGGTTCTCCCACTCCCGTCTACTCTATATCAGTCCAGTTTTGTATAATTCAGAATCTTAGCAGTAGACAGAAAGCAAAGAAGAACAGTTCTAATCTTCAGAAGCAATTGGGCCTGAATCTTCGGGCTGAACCAAGAAGAGGCACACCACACCAGACTGGGCTGACAAGCTCCTTCCTCCTTCAACATCAGGAAGCAAGTCCCCAACCTAGCAGGAAGGAAGTGCTAGTCACAAGACCCAACTGCCACTCCCAGCTGCCCCTTCCCCGACAAACTGTCAGTCTAGTTTCCTTTCCACATAACAAACTGCCCTCCAGAATGGTTGGATCAATTCACAACTCTACCAGCAATGCATTAATGTCCCAATTTTGTCAGATTCCCTCCAATATTCATTACTTTCCTTTGCTATCATGTTAGCCAATCTGCTAGGTGTGAGGTGGTACCTCAGAGTTGTTTTGATTTGCATTTCTCTGATTATAAGAGATTTAGAACACTTTCCCACATGCATATTAATAGTTTTGATTTCTTTATCTGAAAATTGCCTATTCATTTCCCTTGCTCATTTATCAATTGGAAAATGGCTTAATTTTTTGTACAATTGATTTAGCTCTTCATAAATTTTAGTAATTAAACCCTTGTCAGAGGTTTTTGTTATGAAGATTTTCCCCCAATTTGTTGCTTCCCTTCTAATTTTGTTTGCATTGATTTTGTTTGTACAAAACCTTTTAATTTAATATAATCAAAATTATATAATGTAATCAAAATTATTTATTTTATATTTTGTAATTTTTTCTAACTCTTGCTTGGTCTTAAAATCTTTCCTTACCCAAAGATCTGACAGATATACTATTCTGTGTTCACCTAATTTACTTAAAGTTTCCTTCTTTATATTTAACTCATTCACCCATTCTGAGTTCATCTTGGTGTAGGTGTGAGAGGTTGATCCAAAACCATTCTCTCCCATACTGTCTTCCAATTTTCCCAGCAGTTTTTGTCAGTGGATTTTTGTCCAAAAAGCTGGGAACTTTGGGTTTATTAGATCGTTCTTGCTGAGGTCACTTACCCCAAGTCTATTCCACTGATCCTCCTTTCTGTCCCTTAGCCAGTGCCATATTGTTTTCATGACCACTGCTTCATAGTATAGTTTGAAATCTGGTACTGCTAGGTCACCTTTCACATTTTTTTCATTATTTCCCTTTATATCCTTGATTTTTTGTTCTTCCAAATGAACTTTTTTATGTTTTTTTTTCTAATTTAGTAAAAAAAAATTTGGTAGTTCAATGGGTATGGCACTAAAGTAATTAAGGTTGGGTAGAATTGTCATTTTTATTATGTTAGCTCATCCTACCCATGAGCAATTAATGTTTTTCCAATTATTTAGATCTAGTTTTGTGTGGAAAATGTTTTGTAGTTGTGTTCATATAGTTCCTGTGTTTGTCTCGGCAGATAGATTCCTAAGTATTTTATATTGCCTTGAGTGATTTTATTTATTTATTTTTAAACCTTACCTTCCATCTTGGAGTCAATACTGTGTATTGGCTCCAAGGCAGAAGAGTGGTAAGGGCTAGGCAATGGGGGTCAAGTGACTTGCTCATTGTCACACAACTGGGAAGTATCTAGGCCTAGCTCTCAATCCACTGAGCTACCCAGCTGCCGCCCTCTAGGGTGATTTTAAATGAAATTTCTCCTTCTAATTCTTGCTGCTGAGATGTGTTGGAAATATATAGAAATGCTGATGACTTATGTGGGTTTATTTTGTATCCTGCAACTTTGCTAAAGTTGATTATTTCTACTAGCATTTCGATCGATTCTCTAGGATTCTTTAAGTAGACCATCATATCATCTGCAAAGAGTGACAGCTTGGTCTCCTCATTACATATTTTGATGCCTTCAATTTCTTTTTCTTCTCTAATTTCTACTGCTAGTGTTTCTCTTACAATGTTAAATAATAAAGGTGATAATTGGCATCCTTGTTTCCCTCCTGATCTTATTGGGAATGCTTCTAATTTGGTCCCATTTCAGATAATACTTGCTGATGGTTTTAGATATATACTATTTATTATTCTTAAGAAAGGCCTTTCTATTCCTATACTTTTCTAGTGTTTTCAATAGGAATAAGTGTTGTATTTTGTCAAAGGCTTTTTCTGCATCTATTGAGAAAATCATGTGATTTTTGTTGGTTTGCTTGTTGATATGGTTAATTATGTGAATGGTTTTCCTAATATTGAACCATCCTTGCATTCCTGGTATAAATCCTACCTGATCATTATGAATAACCCTTGTGATCACTTGCTGGAGTCTTTTTGCTAGTATTCTATTTAAGATTTTTGCATCTATGTTGATTAAGGAGATTGGTCTATAGTTTTCTTTTTCCATTTTTGACCTGCCTGGCTTTGGAATTGGTACCATATTTCTATCATAAAAGGAATTTGGTAGAATGCTTTCTTTGCTTATGTAAAATAGTTTGTATAGTATTGGGATTAATTGTTTTTTGAATGTTTGGTAGAAATCATTTGTGAATTCATCCAGTCCTGGGGATTTTTTATTAGGGAGTTCTTTGATGGTTTGTTCAATTTCTTTTTCTAACGGGATTATTTAAGTATTCTATTTCTTCTTCTGTTAATCTAGGCAATTTATATTTTTGTAAATATTCATCCATAACACCTAGATTGCCATATTTATTGCCATATAATTGGGCATAAGAATTTTTAATGACTCCCTTATTTCCTCTTCATTAGAGGTGAGGTCTTGGTTTTCATCTTTGATACTGTTAATTTAGTTTTTGTCTTTCCTTTTTTAAATTAGATTGAGCAGGACTTTGTCTATTTTATTTGTTTTTTCAAAGTACCAGATTCTAGTCTTATTAAATAGTTCTTTTACTTTCAATTTTATTAATTTTTCCTTTAATTTTTAGGATCTCTAATTTAGTTTTCATCTGAGGATTTTTAATTTGTTAACTTTCTAGTTTTTTTTTTAATTTGCATGCCCAATTCATTGATCTCTGCCCTCTTTAATTTGTTAATATATAAACTCAAGGATATAAATTTCCCCCTGAGTACTGCTTTGGCTGTATCCCATAGATTTTGAAAGGATGTCTCATCATTGGTATTTTCTCCTATGAAGTTATTATTGTTTCTATGATTTGTTCTTTAACCAATTTTGGAGAATCATATTGTTTAATTTCCAATTATTTTTATTTGCCTCTCCATGTACCCTTACTAATTATTTTATTGAATTGTGATCTGAAAAGGTTGCATGTATTATTTCTGCTCTTTTGCACTTGTTTGCAATGTTTTTTTTATGCCCTAATACATGGTCAATCTTTGTGAATGTGCCATGTGTTGCTGAAAAGATGGTGTATTCCTTGTTGTCCCTATTTATTTCTCTCCACATATCTACTAACTCTAATTTTTCTAAGATTTCCTTCACATCTCTTACCTCTTTCTTACTTTTTGGTTTGATTTATCTAGATCTGATAGAGGAAGGTTCAGGTCTCCCACTAGTATAGTTTTACTATCTATTTCATCCTTGAGCTTCACTAGTTTCTCCTTTAGAAGTTTAGATGCTATACTATTTGGTGCATACATGTTGAATACAGATATTTCCTCATTGTCTATACTGCCTTTTATCAGGATGTAATTACCTTCCCTATCTCTTTTAACTAGATCTATTTTTACTTTGGCTTTGTCAGTTATCATGATTGAGACTCCTGCTTCTTTTTCTCAGTTGATACCCAATAGATTTTTCCCCATCCACTTATCTTCACCCTATGTGTGTCTACCTTCCTAAAATGTGTTTCTTATAGACAACATATGGTAGGATTTTGGTTTCTAATCCACTTTGGTATTTGCTTCTGTTTTATGGGTGAGTTCATTCCATTCACATTCAGAGTTGTGATCACCAGCTGTATATTTCCCAACATTCTGATTTCCACTCCAAGTCCTGACTTTTCTTCTTTCACTATTTCCTTCTACACCAGTGTTTTATTTTTAATCAGTCCCCCTATTTCCCACCCTTATTTTGCTTCCCTTCCCCCCTTCTTATTCCCCTCCTATTTTTCTTTAGGGTCTTTTTACTGTACTTCCCACACTCTCCCTCCCTTGTATTAACCTTCTATTTCTCTATAGGGCACAAATCAATTCTCTGCCCCCAATGAATCTGATTGTTCTTCCCTTTTTTGAGTCAATTTCAATACACGTAAGAATTAAGTATTTTCTGTCTCCAACATCTTTACCCTTCTAGTGCATTGGTGTTCTCCCCCACTCCTGCCATGCACTACTTTATGATATATAAATTTAACCCATTTTGTCTCTTTTCCCATTTCTCTTAGTATTAATCTCTTTATTTTACCTCTAGTTTCATACATACATATATGTGTATATATATATATATATTTATCTTGGCAATTCATCCTATATAGTTTATCACTATTCTCTCTAAGTATAATTCTTCTAGCTACCCAAGTGATAATGACAATTCCTAAGAGTTACCAATATCCTCTTATACTTATAAGGATACAGATCATTTCAACTTATTGTGTCCCTTTAAAAAGTTTTTTTTTCCCCACTCCTTTCTTAATTACCTTTTGGTGATTCTCTTGAGTTCTGTGTTTGGGCATCAAATTTTCTGTTAAAATCCAGTTTTTTCTTTATGAATGCTTGGAAGTCTTCTATTTTATTAAATGATCATACTTTCCCATGCAAGAATATAGTCAGTTTTTCTGAGTAGTTGATTCTTGGTTGTAGACCTAGTTCCTTTGCTTTCAGGAATATCATATTCCATGCCTTTTGGTCCTTCAGTGTAGATGCAGCCAGATCCTGTGTTATCCTAACTGTGGTTTCAAGGTATCTCAATTACTTCTTCTTAGCAGCTTGTAATATTTTTTCCTTGGTCTGATAGTTCTTGAATTTGTCTATAACATTCCTGGGTGTTGTCAATTGAGGATTAAGTACAAGAGTTGATCTGTAGATTCGTTCAATCTCCACTTTTCCCTCTTGCTCTAGAATTTTGGGACTGTTTTCTTGGATAATTTCCTGTAGAATGATGTCCAGGCTTTTTCTTTTGTCATGATCTTCCAGTAATCCAATGATTCTTAAGCTGTCTCTCCAGGACCTGTTTTCTAGGTTTTTTGTTTTGTGGATGAGGTGTTTCATATTTTCCTCATTTTTTTCATTCTTTTGATTTTGTTTTATAACTTCCTGTTTGCTGCCTGTGAAGTAATTTTCTTCTAGTTATTGGATTATAGTTTTTAAGGACTGAATTTCATCCCTGGATTTTTGGTCATCCTTTTCCTTCCGATCTGATTTTCTTTGTAGGTCTTCTTTCATCTCCTTTGCCTCATTGTCAAGCTGCTTAATTTTGACTTTTAGACACTATTTTATGTTTCCAGGTGAGTTATTTTGCTTTTTAAGTTCTTTTCCCAGTTGTCTTCAGCCTCTCTTGTTTTTTTAATTGTATTTTTAGTTCTTCCAAAGCCTGTGTCCAGTTTACTGGAGTTTCTGTGTTTTTGCTTGATGTTCCTTGGTGCTCCTCTGTTCCATTTGCTCTTTGTTCATTGCCTGGATAGAAGCTATTGATTGTAATTTTTAAATTTTTCTGTTGTTTACTCATATTTTCCCCCTTCGTTCTCCCTTATAATTGCCTGTTGTCTTGCTCCTTGCATTATGTGCTGCATCTGTGGGTTTGGGCTGTTCTGTTCTGAAGGGGCTTCTTCTCTGTTCTACTGACTCATCAGGTTAGTCAAATCTTCCCCAGCTGACTGTAGAAGCTAACAAAGAGCTGGGCTTCCCACCCTGTTATCAAGGTTGTTGCCTGTAATTTGTTGCAGGCTTTGCCCTTGGAGCTTAGTCAGTAAGGCTCTCAGAGCAGTCTGGGGGTGGGGTGTTGAAGCTTGATCTTCCCTGCCCTCTGAAGGCTTCTTATCTGCCCTGTTGATAGGATTCAGCCAAGGTGGAGTTGATCTGCAGAGCTGGATGTGCCCTGAGGCCAAAACCTTGAGAAAGGGGGTGGGACAAAATGGAGTGTCTTGGCTGTGACTAGGCTGCCTGCTCTGTGCTTCTCCTCCAGGTGCTTCCCTGCCACCTGTGTTAAATACCCTGAGCCTGGCACAGCTGGGACAGCAAGGTACTCCCTCCATACTAGTGCCCTTGCCTGCCCAGAGATTCTAGCCACCACTGGAGGATCAACACTGTAGGTAGGGGAAGGGTCCTGGGACCTTCCTTCTTCCTTCCCCTTAAACCTGAGTGTTCTAGAATTCAGACTTGGGGGGGGGGGGCATACCTTTTAAGTTTAGGCCAGCAGGAGGGTTCCCTAGCTCTGTCCTGTTGTTAGATTTGGTTTTTAGCCCCTTCAAAGCATTGTGGTTTTGATTTGGTGAGGAAGGTTTGTGGAGGTCTGAAGTTTTGTGCCTCTAAGCTGCCATCTTGACTCCTCCTCTCAGTTTTGCTTAGAAATATCTAATGATACCGATAGTACTTTCTCTTAGGCATATCTTGTCCAAATCTAATATTTTAATTTCAATGAATATTTAAAGTGTATAGAAAATTATTTTTAACATTTAAAAGCATAAGATAAAATATAACAAACTTGATTTAATAGATGTTAGTCAAATTTCCCTCAAATAATTCTACATGTTTAATAGAGATCATTGATTTTTATATTGATTTTTTAAAAAATTCTTAATCTTCTGTTTTAGAATTGATACCAAGTTTCAGTTCCAACACAGAAGAACAATAAGAGCTAGGCAATGTAGTTTAAGTGACTTGCCTAGGGTCACACAGCTGGGGAGTGTCTGAGTCTAAATTTGAACTTAGCACCCCCGTCTCTAGACCTGACTCTTTATCTATTGAGCCACCTTGATGCCCCTTTTTCATATTGATTCTTGAGTATTACAAAACTCCAAAATGTTTTATAAATCATCCTAAATGTATTTTATTTTTATAGTGTTAAAGTTAAGTATATTTTCTTTCATTCCAATTCTTTGAAAATCAGTCTATATGATGGATCTCTATTAACTATATTTTATTGATCAGAATTTTTCATTCCCCAATCATGAGAGATGACTGCGTTTTTACTAAAGTTTTGATTGATCAACAAATAATTGTTTTTGAGTTTGTCTTATAACAGCATTGTGATGTGTTTAAAATGTCCTTTGAAGAAAAAAGGTTCTTTTTCACATTTCTGAAGGTTGAAAGGAATCAAATTAGCCCTCTATAATTGGGCTTTCTACAAATGTTCCCAAAATCTATAGCTTCATAAATGTTTCATTAAAACAGTAATATTTATCAGAGCTAATTTTGTTGACGTTTTGCCTGCCTGGTACTGTCTGCTTCACCCAGCATGTACCCTCTAAAAAAGAAAAGAATGACTTTCTTTATTCACAAATATTTACTGTATGTACTGTGTGAAAAGCACTGTGAAACGCATTAGAGAGATAGAAAGGTTAAAGAAGGCATGATCCATATACTTATGGAGATACAAACTGTACTGACACACTGTAATTACCTCCAAAAATATGCTATCATACAACTACAAAATCAGTTTGAATTTAAACTGGCATGAGTATCATCTCTACTAATCTATCACTTCTCTATATAAATATAAAATAAAAATATATATAAATATATATCTCTACATATGAAAAAGCACCCACATATATAATTTTCTTTGATGTTCATAAAAAGAAAAAGTACAAAGTTCATTGGCTCTATGTTAAATATAATAATTATCAAAAAGAAATTTTCAAAGTATTTTTTTCTACATATGCTAGATATCCACTTGCAAGCCACATTATTCCCTTAACTCAACAATCATTTGGCAATATGAAGGGCTTAGAATTTCAGTGTTGGTATTATTTGAATCTCAGAGTCCAGCTAATCTTAAAGCAGCAATGCATAATGGAAAGATAATGAATTATAAATGAGGAAAACAGATTTTACCACTAGCTGTGTGTCAATGGGTAACCCATTTGAGTTCTCTGTGATGCAGTTTCTTTACCTGTATTATAATAGTTACTTGTTTTCAAAATATATGTCCACATGCCAGACTTCTTTTACATGCTAAGTAATTCTTACTTTATTCACAAGTGACTTATTTTGAATATTGATAGTTTTCAAAAGATTATAAATTATAGGTTATTCAACATTACTCTAGCTGTTGAGATGGTACATGCTTTTGCTTGAATTTTCCTGATTTTACATTTACTTTGGGTCCCTTTCCAGAACTACTCATTTCAATAACTTTTTTTTGCATAGAATTTTATAGGAAGGTTTTACCAAGTTTAGCAGTAACATCATTATTTTTCTTATCATAGTAGAATATTTGCTCTGTTTTTCAGGATTTTGAAATTTGATCTTCTGATTCTTTACTACTATGTCTTTTTTCAGCTATTTTTATAACATTCTTAAGTTAATATTTTTAATGCTGTGATGAATAGTTTTAATTGCCTACAAGCTTTTGATTAAGGTGAATTGCAGGTATATAATCTTAGCAAGATGATCATTATGCTCATTGGCATAATACATAGTAGCCAAGTGGGCATATCTTTTGATCATTTCAGCCTGAGGTTGGTATGTCTTGTTGCAGGACATCTGGCGACCATTCAACATAAAAAAGAGATTTTCTAAATCAAAATAGGAAGATATTTAGTAAGGTTAGACAACAAGGATATCTTGAGTTGATTTAAATAAATGATGTTCCCTTGCCTTAGCAACTCATTATTTTCCACTAACTAAGCATGAGAGTGTCTATAGATCATTATGACTGATTTGTTCTTGGGCAATAAGGAAGTGATATCAATGGCCAATGTCTTTAGCAAACTGAGTAAAACACTTTCCAAGGATAATAATCTCAATTCCTTTTCAAGAAAAAGCAGTTCAGCTTACATAGGGGAACTGTTTGGGATATTTCTTCTTCCCTGATGCTAGTTGCAATACTTTTTCTTTTTTCCCCATCCTTCCATAGACAGAATTCTAAGACAGCTTTCAGAGACATCTGGGCCAGAAAGCCATTCTGTCAATCCAGATCTCTCCAAATATCTGCCAACCCAGAAATACTAAGAAATAACAGATTAAAAAGTAGCTATTTTAAATTAAATTTACCCTTTTAGAAAAATCCTAGGTTACTGATCCCATCCATCCCTCCTCAGTTCTATCTTCTTGACTCATTTTTACCCATTGTTAGCTCAGTTTTACTGGTCTCAAACCCAGCCCTACCTGATCAAGCAAAATACTGTCTAGGCCTCTGGGCCTAATAAGCCACCTCAGATACCTCATCAGGATCAGTCATTCAGTTTAGCATCTAAATATTAACTTTCTGACAAGCAGGATGGATTCAGAAAAATTTGGGAAGACATGAATTCATACAAAGTGAATTGAGTAGAATAAGAACATTGTCAAGAGTAATAGCAATATTTTTATGATGGTCAACATTAAAAGTCTGTGCTGTTTAGCAATGATCCAAGACACTTCTAATGAAGCCATGATAAAAAATGCTACCCACCTCCAGAGGGAGAACTAATAAACAATGTCGGTTGAAGCATACTTTTACATTTTATTTTTTTATTGTTTTATTTTGTTTGCTTTTACTTTTATAACATGTAAAATATGGAAATGTTTTCCATGACTTTAGATGCATTAACATCAAATTGTTTGCCTTCTCATGAAGGGGGCAAAGAGTAGGAAGTGGGGAAGGAGAGATTTGGGAGTTCAAAAATGTTTTAATGTTTTATATGTACTTGGAAAATAATAATATGGAGAACATTTATATAGTACTTTAATATTTATAAAAAACTTTAATTTCATTTTATCCTTATAATAGCCATAGATAGGTGCCATTATTATCCCCATTGCCATTTTACAGATGAAAAAAATTGAGGTATGTAGAGATTAAATGACTTGCCTAGCATTGTGTCTAGTAAGGATCTGAGCCTGGATTTGAAATCAGATCTTCCTGATTCCATATCCAAAGTTCTATCTACAATATTGTCTTGCTTCTAGGGATTGATATTTTGATTTCACCTCAGCTTTGCACTGTCTCCCTCAATAACCATGTCTTCTGGTCAGTCAAATCAAGAATTAAGTTCCTTTCCCTGTCTGGTAATATTCAGTCTTGGCCCAGGTCTGCTTCCCTTCACTTTAGCCAAAGGAGTTACACATACCTTTGAAGGTTTAAGTGTCTGGAGGATTATAGACTATCTATATTTCCATTGATATCCTCGAGACATCCCTGGATTAGCATTTGACAGTGCTTGCTTTCATATCCAAGAACACACTAAAAATAGATTAATTGCTCCATGAGGAACCCAGAAAAGAAACTATAGCAGCCTAAAGGGAACTTCGTGAATACCTCATGAATGGGAGAAAAGAACTTTCATCAACTAGAAGCTTTAATCCACTTTGCCCTAAGCTCTGTATATTCTTTGAGGAATAATGTCACTGGATTTAGGGGAGATTTTTTGAGCCAAATCTTCTTATTGGCTTACCATTGTAAATACTCCTTTTTAAAAGCTACCTAAAGCTAACTAAAATTATTATCAGCTGGTAATATTTGAGAAACAAATAGCTTAAGCTGAAGACATTAGAGAAACATCCTTTACCCCTAGGAAGCACCCCAAGACCCTCAAGGGGAGATTTAGTGAAGCTCTGAGGATCCAAGGATGGTTTGGGAGAGTGGAAGAGGTTTGGATAAGGATCTGCAGAGTTTATTATACAGGCTACATCTAGCACTGGAGGTACAAAAAGAAGTTACACAGTTCCTGGTGCAAGGTTATTACATTGTATTGGGAAAGGCAACAATAAAAAAATGAGATAGAGTTAAAAGAGGGCTAGTGTATGGTAGAATAGTTTGAAAATGGATGAAAGGGGTGGCTTTGTTGTGAGAAAGATAAGACAAAAATTAATCTATCAGAACCAGGGGTACCAAGATATTAAAGTCTAAGTTCTGATAATAGGAGGAAGAGGAGGACAAAGCAAAGATGCCAAATGGAAAAAAATAGCACAATAGCATGGTTTTGAGCAAAATAATGTGAAAGATGGAAGAAAGAGAAAGACCTCCGGCAGATGTCCCAATAATTAAATTCTCCTAAATGTATCATATAGGCATCTAAGTGTACAGTCTAATAGAGTGCTAGGTGTAATGAAATGAGAGAGAGGAGAAGAGTGGAGACCTCTCTTCTCAAAGCGGGGTTCAGGGAAGACAACAGATGTAATGGAGAAAAGGTTTGGGGATTGGTAAAGTGAACAGGATCTAGGAGAGGACAGTTGATGTTTAGGGTTGGCTCAGAGAGAGGAGATGGGGGTGTGAAGATTTTCCCCCTTCTGCCTTCCCTCCTTAGCTATGGCTGCTCTACCAGATTTGCTCTTGTCCCCCTTGTTCCCCCTCCACTACTCCAGAACAAAGGGTTTCTTCTCTCCCCTTCATCTGTTCACTTACACTTGATCCACAGCTTGGGGAAAAAATAACTTCTTTAATGTCAACTCAATCAGAGTAATACTAAGGAATAACTGGCAGGGAAAAGAATGGGAGAGGAAAGTGGGGAAAAGGGGGTCCCTGTCTCTATCTAAAGCCCTTTTCTCTCCCTCCTCAAATTTGGGGGAAAATCAGGCTTTGGCAGCCTGAGTTTCCTGAGCCACTTGAGAGAAAGTCAGGTTGACTGGCCCTGGGTTTGGCCCCCTGGCCACAGTTCAGGCCCAGGGCAACAGGAGCTGAGGTAAAGTCTGACAGAGATTCAAAATGCCTATTCTCAGACTTCTCTTCAGTGAGTCTTTTCAGTTGGGAAATGTTGTGTGTGGAAATTTCCGGTCACAAGCAGGAAAAAGTGGGTAACCCTCAGGAGAAATTCTTATTCAACCTTCTCTCTGGCTTCTCTTGACTGAGACACCAATTGCTCTTCCAGCCAGAATCTTCTGCTATCTCAAGATTCCAATCCCCTGGGGGCCCCTCCCCTATCACAGTGATCAGTTCCACACACTCTTCAGCCTGGCACTATGTCTTTAGTAAGTGTATTGCATAGGCATCTAAGTGTACAGTTTAATAGAGTGCCAGGCTTTGAGTCAGGAAGACTTAATTTCATGAGTTCAAATCTAGCCTCACACTTACTAGTTGTGTGACCCTGGGCAAGTCATTTAACCCTGTTTGTCTCAGTCTCCTCATCTGTAAAATGAGCTGGAGAAGGAAATGGCAAACCACTCCAGTTTCGCTATGAAGAAAATCCCAAATGGGGTTACAGAAAGTCAGAAACAACTGAAAAAATATAATCCTATTTAGGATGCCTTTGTGCCAGGCTTATGATCTGTTTCCCTGACTCACGTATTTCTTGTTTCTGTGCACATAACTTATAGAATTCACCAAAGAGAAAATAATATCTGCTTCTGTTTCCATTGATCTTCAAATGGAAAGCTCTCCACCATGCTTCCCCTCTTTGGTTCTGGGATTTCCTTTCACAAGATTATTTATTTAATTCATTCCTCACCCTCACTCCACTGTGCCTATTGTATGCATTAGGTCTAGGAAATACCCATCTAAGAAATACCCATATCACTGATCTCATCCCAAAAATCTCAATTATAATTTGATCATTTTATTAGAAACTAGTTCATTTTGCTTGTTGCCACTACTCTATATTTTTGTTCATTTGAAGCCATCAATGTTACTGTTATCTCCCTTCTTGAATTTTTACCTTATGTGAATTTTCTAGTATTTCAGCTATTTATCTTTTTGCATACTAGGTACTTTGGGTTATTTATATTGGAGGATACATTTAGAAAGCATTCACACTCTTTCACTTTTCACATACAACACACACACACACACACACACACACATACCATACCTGTACCCCTATGGTCTTCGATTTCTTGTCCAATATTCTTTAGAAATATTTTCTGATAGTATCATTTGTACCCATGAGGATCATCACAAGTGAACCTTAGCCATCTATTTTGCCTAGTCTTGGAATATTCTGTCTTGGATATATAATGAGAGTCACATAATGTAAATGGCCAGTAAAAGTCCATTCCTTTTAAGCATGCACAGTATATTCTATCTGAAGCAAACCTTCACATGGTCTTCAGAGCATGACCAGGTACTCTGTTAAAGTTAAAGTCTGTGGTCTGGTGAGAAAAGGCTTTTGATTGCTTACTGAGACTGAATTGAGCATAAATACAAAAGATTATAGTGGTTATAAGTTGACTTTGATCGCCCCTGGCTGCCTTAGGCTAAAGAGAATTGCTCTGCCAGTGGAGCTTATTGTGAAGCCCTGACAGGGCCAGATCTGTCCTTTAGGAAAATCACATTGGTGGCTATGTGCAGTAGAAAGAAACTTGAGACAGAGAGACCAATTAGACTATTGCAGGAATACAAGTATCATCAACATGGACATCATATCATCTATAACATTTATATTGTACTTCCAGGTTTACAAAATGCTTTCTATAGGCCAACTCATATCCTTAACATACACTCAATACATCACGCTGAACCTAATGAGGTCCCTAATCTTTCTTTCAAATAATTCAAGAGTGCTTACACAACTTATTTTCATAGCCTCTTGTCAACACCATGACATTTCCTTAACCATTTGACAGTCACAACTACCTTCTTTCTTATCTCACTAACCTCTTATTTTCTTTTATTATTTTCTTTTATTTTCACCTAATTTACCATCTACCTTCTTCTTGAGTCCTCTTCCACAGGCACTACTTATCAATCCTTCACTTCCTTCACTTTGAATACTTCTCTTTCTTTGTCAGTTTGCTTGTCAACTTCTCCCAAATTTCTTCCCATAACTCAATCCCTTGGTTCTTTGGAAATTTCCCAAACCTTTCTAACCTTTTACATGCTATATACTTTGTGTTATTTATATTGTTGAATATATGTACAAAGCTTTCATCTTACTTCTTGTAAGAGCAGTATACAAAGTTAAGAATGGAATTTTGGAAGAAGACATGATTGATGGGCCAAGACTGTTGGTAGCAGAAGATCATGGGAGAGAAGAATGGAACTGGGAGAGTTCCAGGAGAAACTCTGGGCTTTTGAACTTATATCTCAAGTTGGGAGGAAGCACCTTAACTTGCTAGAGATTTGTCAAGAGCCAGCTGAAGGATTTCCAAGTAACTAGCCCTGGGACTTCTCCAGAAGAGTGTTTCTACATCTTAGTTTCTCTGATAACATCTACAAAGAGAGTGAGGTCTCTTTGGACCTGTGGGGACCTGGACTCTTGGCCAGAGAGCCAGACCCTCTCTCAGCCCTATAGCACCTGCTCTACTCTTTCCTTGACCCTTTTTAGTATTTAAGTTAGTTTAAGATAATTGGGAAAGGGAGGAGAAATTCTGATCTTGCTCTGAAGCAGTCAGAACCAAGGACCTTGTGGGACTTAGAAAATGGGGACACAGATAACCTCTAACCAAACTCCCACACACCCTGATATCCTGTGTTATTAAATTATTCAAATGCAGTCAGATGGTGAGGAGGAATTATTCAAGGAGCTTAGAGAAAGAAACTCACTGGGATTACTGATCAGCCATAGATGAGTGCTGGTCTAGACCCTTTCCCCACTGAGTCAACAGACTAGGGGGAGACTTGTCTTCACTTGGGCATCATGCCTGGTATTTAGTCAGTACTTAGTAAATGCTTAGTGATGATGATATATCTGATTCTATCACTCCTTTGCTCAAAAACCTTCAGTATCACACAACTGCCTCTAGAATATGATACCAACTTCTCTGCTGGGCATAAAACCTTCAACAATCTAGTTCCAGGTTATCTTTCCTGGCTTATTAAGCATTAATCCCACATTAAACATTTTATATACTAAATAGCATCATGAAAAGCTAGACATGACTGAGATGATGGAACAACAATGACAAGCCATTTTAGTTGCCTAGCTCATTTATGTCCCTAATACATGCCATTCCGGCTTCCTTTTCTCAACCCAACAAGCCTTGAACACATTCCTTCTTTTTCACTTTTGCCTCTTAGAAGCACAAGCTTAGTTCAAATGACATCTCCTCCACAAAACATTTTTTATTCCCCCAAAACACACCCACAGGGTTGCTGTCCTTTATCCTCAAATTTACCCAAAATGACATCTCTATGTCAATATCAGTCCAACTGTAATGGATCAGATCAATACCATAATCAGGGCTCGGAGCCTATTTGTGGCTTTAGGGTTTATTTATATACTAAGCTTAGTTTTCCATATGAAGATTGATTCCACAATGTTGCACTTATTGACTAATCTCTAAACAACTGGCCCAGTTTTTCACTGAAAGTATGCCACATACGGATGACTTAAACCTACTGTTATGAAACTACTATTCAAGGCCTAAAATGAATAACTCAAGCTTATAATGCAATTGCACAATAGAGTTAAACGTTACTTCATTATTCTCATTTCTCTATGCTGAAAGAGAGTTACAGAATGTAATTGTTTATATAAATTATCAGTTGTTATTAAGTAAAAGATCATTGACCTTTGCATGTTACCAGAGCCAGATGGATTTAGGCCAACCTGTCTGCTTCTAGGTATTTGCTCTCTTGACTCATGGTAGTTTGGGATTTTTTCCAATCCTTGTATCTGCTAGAGAGAGAAATCTTTAAAAGTATTCTCATCTCTTTACTTAAGACATTCATCCTTTGAAACAGAACATAAATAGAAATGTTGAAAATTTGCATTTTTTAATTGGGTTCTAACCCTCCTTCTTAGCCAGATACCTCCCCCAACACACCACACACACACACACACACACACACACACACACACACACACACACTGGGAGTGTTAGTTTTCATTGTATTTTGTTTCTTCCCTAATTAATATTTTCATAGTTACAATGACTATAAATAATATATCATTAGCTTGAATAACTATATAAATAAGGTAAATACCCCTTTATGCTTAGTATGAATGCTAGAAGGAAAGGCAATCTCTCCATTGCCATAGATCATTCTCTTAGACTAAAAGCTATTTTAGGCAGAATTTTTCTTTCTGGAGTAGGGATTCTTTTATCTTTTTGTGTCATGGGCTTCTTTGGTAGTTGTGGACTCTTGAACCATAATCTTACATAATTGCAGAAAATATTGTTCTGGGCTGAGACTAATACTGCTCAATGTCCTGGTAGTCTGTGTTTGACATTGGAACAAAATGAGATATTTTTGGTAATTCAACTATTAAAAGGGTGGAATTTAGTCAGTCATAGCAGGAAGAGGATAATCAACAAGTATAGGCATTGAGCTGATTTAACTAAACAAAGCTCTCTTATCTAAGTTGAATGTCTTTGTCTACTAAGCATCAGAGAGAGTCTCTGGAGATTTTCATGATTGTTTTGTAACCAAGAGACAAGGAATTAAGCCTTTAGGACCCGGGGCCAATCAAGTCTCAAGGATGGTTTTAATACTTGTTAAGGAAATTTTAGCCTAACTGGCATGGAAGTGAGGTTTAGGATATTGATCCCACCACAGATGTTCAATTTCAATTAGAAATAAAATGAAAATAAAGATTTTCTGTAGCTACTGTTCTTGCTGTGTCATTTCAGGAAATGATTTTACTAAGTGCTAATTGAGACCACAAGCTAACAGTTAATGAGATGGCTGGCGGGTACTCATATGTTATCCTGTTATGAGTAGTCACTCACTGGATTAATCCTAGAGCCTGAAGTAGCATTTCCTATGGGATGTGAATCTGCTAGTAAGAATACAAGTTTGGGAGAGTGTTCCAGTAAAGGATTCTTTGCAGAAGCAAAAATAAACCTAATAATAATAATTAACATTTGTCCAGAGCATTATGATTTATAGAGTACAGCATATGCATTATCTATGTCATTTTATTCTTGTAATAGTTCAATGAGGTAGGCAAAAGAGAAATTATTATCCCCATTTTACAGATGAAGAAAATGAAACACAAAATAGTTGTAGCTTGCCACAATGCTCTGACTCAAAATCCATGCTTTTTCCTCTACATTGGCCAATTAGAGGCGATAATTACACCTTTAGAACAGATGTGCTTTCAAAGAGAGAAAAATAGAAGACAATGAACTGAGTCTTTAAAAGAAGAGAAGGGGAAGGAAGGGAATGGGCCTTATGGAATTTCAAAAGCATAGAGACCTATACTTAGTCCAATGCCCTTTAACATTTCTATTAATAATTTGGATCAAGGTATAAATGCCATTCTCATTAAATTAGGATTGGATAAAGGTCAGGATTAGCCTAGAGAAAATGACCTGAGAGAGGAAATATAACTGTCTTCAAATGGAGTGTGGTCATGAGGAGGAGGGATTAAACTGCTTTATTTGGTCCTTGAGGGCCAAAAGAAAATAATAAGATGAAAGCTGCAGAGAGAAATTTAGACTTGACATCAGAAAAAAAAAAAACTTCCTCAAAATTAGAGATGACCAAAAGTATATTGACTTACCTTAATGATGGGATGAGGAAGAGTGGATTTCCTCTTCTTGGAGGTCTTGAGACAGAAGCCAGACTACTACTTGTCAAATTTATAATAGTCAGGATGGCTTTCATTCATGTGAATATGAAGGGAACCAAAAAGTGAACAATAAATGATATGTTCGATCCAAAGACTGTTTCTTGGTCACCATCATTTAGACATAACTGACTATTCCTACCCCACCCTCTTTATACTCTGTCCTTTTTTTCATCCCACTACAATCTTATTTCTCCACCCCTGTTAGAATTTTTTTCTTAAACTCCTTTGTTAGTCGTGAATCAGTCATCTAATACCTGCTCTCTCTCCCCAAGGCTCTCTCCCTCACCTTCCCCCTTCCTCCCTGCACTTCTATCTCCCTCTCCTCACCCCCTCTCCCCCCAACCAACCCCCGGCTTTCTCTCACTCAGCAGCAGCAAGAGCAGTAGCAGCTCACAAAAGTACAATTCTCTTTTCCACTCAGAATAGGGCTTGACCTGTGATTTCATTCATGTAGGGAAGTTTATTACTGCAGGTCAGTGCCTTCCTGCAACTCAGTCTTAGAGAGCTGCCCTGCCCAGTGTTCTCAAACTCAAATAGAAATATGGTCACTAATCTCCACCTAGCCTAATAGAGGGGTTTTTATGTGGGGAGAGAGGAGAGGGAGAGAATGGAGTCTTCTCTTCCTCAAGGCCAGGACAAAGGGCAGAGGAGTTGATGTTGGGTTTGGACCAATAAGCAGAAGGAGGGTGAGTCTGTTGTTCCCCCCTTCCAGACCTTCTTTAACCCTTATGGCTCCTCACTAAGCCTGCCTGTTCACTCCCTACTGTTTGGCTTCTTCTAAATAGCAAGCTTCTCCACCACCCCCACCCACCCCATTGTAATTGCCCTTCCCTCAGTCTTGAGTCAGTTAAGTTTGCTAATAAGTTTGTTCTAAACAGCAGGGATGAAAGATAAGGTTGAATGGCTGGTAAATTGGGGTCAGGAGGGAAGAGGAAAAAGGCATCCCTAGCTAGCTAAACCCTTCACCCCAAAGTTAGGTAACCCAGCGGGTGTTTCCAAGTTCAGGGTAAAGGGAGATTGGGATAAATCTTATGGACTCCTTTTCTCTCCAATTCTCTGTCCACTCACTGGCTTGGGAGGATGGTGATCAGGTTCATGGAAGGAAAGATTTCTGAGATTGGGATTCAGGAGGTCTCCAATCAAGAGAGAGCCAACCAACTGATTCTTCTGGGTTGTTCCTTTCTCAAGGTTCCAAAACCTTCTCTGCCCATCCCCCCTGTTACTGATGGAATCTTTGCATTTTCTCAAGGCTTTTCCATTTCTAAAAGTCTCTGGATTTGTCTCTCTCTCTCACACTATGGATCCTTGTGGCTTAATTTATTGGCTTAGGTTTACAATATAAGGTTATCTTTGTTTTATCATGTTTTTATTTTGTTGAATGTTTCCTAATAGCATTTTAATCAAATTTGGGCTATACTCAGGAATGCTCCTGGCTGTGTGATTGACACTTCTAGTTTAGAACACTAAGAGATTAAGTGTCTTCTCCAGGGTCACCTAATAGTTCAGGGGGTCAAGGACAGATATCTTCCTGGCATCAAGGGGATCTCTAGTTCCCTTATGCCATGGTACAGAAGGCTTCCAAATCTTTTCAATATTTGACCCTCATCCTTCTCAAGCTTCAATTCTGCATCATCAATTGCCTTTGGAACATCATTTTGATGTCCTATAGGTGCCTTATGTTAAACAAAAAAGAACTCACTATCTTCTCCCCAAAACCCACCTCTTTCCTAACTTTTCTATTTCTGTCAATAGCACTACCACTCTTTCAGTGATCCAGGTTCACAATCAGGTTTGGAGTCATCCTCAACTCTTCCCTTTCACAAAGCCTTTAAATCCCTTTAGTTGCCACTACACAGATGTCAAATCGAGACTCCTGAAGCATAAATATGACCAAGTCATCTCCTAATGCAAGAAGCTTCAGTAGATCTCTGGCCTTTAAAATAAAAACTCTCCCTTCTGACATTAAATTCTAGGCTCTCTTTCCAGACTTGATTCCCATTCCCTCCTTCTCTCCCCATTTCTCCCTTACATTAAACCTTCTAGTTTTATTTGTTTTTCAAAATGCAGAACATTCCATCCTCCTGTTATGTGAACATCCTATCCCCTATACCTAGGATGTTCTCCCTCCTTGCTTCCACTTTTTAGAACCCCAGTTCAGGTGCCACTTAATAGACAAGATCTTTCCTGCAACCTCCACAGAGAGAGAGAGAGAGACAGACAGACATGCACAGATACACCAGGTGTTAAAGCTTCTCCCTCTCCTTGATATTGATTTGTATTGACTTTGCACATAATTTGTATATATTTCTGTGTATGCAATATTTCCCCTGTAGAATGTAAGCTCCCGGAGGGTAGGACCTGTTTTATTTTTATCTTTGTATCCCTAGCCCCTAGTACCAGTGCCTGGCACATATTAAGTGCCAATAAATACTCACAGGACTGCACTGAGTGCCAGGATAGTGAGACATTCCAGAACCTAAGAAGGGATAGTTGTGCTCACATTATTGATGAGCCTATTAGTTATTCGTAACATTGATAATTATTAGGGCTTAGAGCATGCAAAGAGCATTCAGTTGATCAAATTCTAACTTTAGGGGCTACCACAGTGGCTGGAGCCTAATAATCATATTTTTCCCTCTTAATATTAAATGTATTTGAGGTTTAAGAGATTTGAAGCAAACTTGATCTGAATATATATTTGTAGAGATTCAAAGACTTTTTAAACAGCTTTCTTTTCCCCCAGAGATACAAGAAAAAACAGTATTCAGTGGGTATCTACTTAAGGCAAACATGGGCAGTGGATTTATGTCACAACCTCAGATTTTGTTCATGATCCATGCTATTTGTCTACAGAGCTGTAAGAAATGAGGAGGTCATATTAGTGAAAGCATTTCTCAACTAAAGAGCAGTTCAGAAGTGTTACTACTACCATACTACAACAATCAATCAATAACCATTTAGTAGATGCCTACTATGATACAGGTATGTTACTAGAAACTAGAGAAGCAAAAACAAAGGACGATTTCTGTTTTCAAAGAGCTTATATTCCAACAGGGAAGATAAAATGTTTATATGGCAATAAAATCATTGGATTCTCCTGTAGAGCATCCTGAGGTAGAATTGATACACCCTGCTGGATAGTCCTGGGCTATATCCTTACAGGTTCATGCCTCTCTTATTGCTAGCCTAATATGATATTAGGCTCCAGCCATTTTTCTCTACCCCTCTGATTCTGCTAAGGGATAGGCTGTTGGTGGTTGTTTATGTTGCAATCTTTATTTCAGCCACCAATTTCTCCTTCCTACCTCTCCTTCTCTAAGGAGTCATGCATTTTTATAATATTTATCTCACCTTTAAGCCTAGAGGAAATACGATTCCCTCCTCTCCTGTGTTATAGTGTTTGTATCAGATTATGGTTTTTTGTCAAATGAAGTTTATATCAAATGAAAAATTAGAATTGTAATGGCATTGCCTCAGAGCTCCCAGTTAATGGAAATTTCTACTGCTAAGGCAGAGGTTTGTCTCAGTGCCACAATTTAAATTTATGTTTATCTCTAGTTAATCCCTGTTCTTTTTATATCTGAGTTAAAAATCAAGATACTGGAAATGTTTTTGAAGGAAAGATATCAGAAATGTATCACTGTGACTGTAACAAGGGAGGCACAAGAGGCATAGATGGGGAAAGAATAAATGTTTTGGAGCTTCACTCGGGCCTTGAAGAGGTGAGTACAAATCTAGTTTCCTCCTTAGGCTTCAGCTCTAAAATGCCTATGGGGGTATAAAGGTCCTCTTTTATTTCTTCCTTCATTTTACTTACTCCTGTTAGTCTCTTCAGTTTCTCCTTTTGCCTATTGCCTTTATCCTATTTTGTTGTTCAATTGTATTTGATTCTTCATGACCCTCTTTGAGGATTTCCTTGGCAAAGATTCTACAGTGCTTTGCCCTTTCCTTTTCCAGCTCATTTTAAAGATGAGGAATCAATTTCCTTCCTGTTTCCAAGCCCAGTGTTCTATCCATTGCACCACCTAGCTGCATCTATCCTATATTGCTATTGTTTTCTGGCTCAGCTAATTGGGTCTTATTAAAGGCTGGAGATGCTGTCTTCCCACTGCTGTTGCCAATTCTTGAAATCCCTATACTTTCCTCTTATTCCATATTTCTACTACTGTAGGTACCTATATGAACTCCCAAGTTTGATTCAGATGTGTCTTCTACTTCAGAGATGGTGATTGTCCCAAATTGCTCTCAGAATATTTGTTCCTTGGAACTAGAAATCCAAGGTTTCTTATCTCAATATATCTTTAAAATATATTTTAAAAACAACAACAAAAAAAAAGCAGATGCAAAGTGACCTTTCAGGGAGAGGGCTGGAGAGACAATAATGAGAACAAGGAAATGCCCTATATAGAATGTAACATTTGAGATGCAACTTGAAGGAAACTAGAAGCAATGGTGAGGAGGGAGAGCGTTCTAAGCATGGAGTAAAATCAGTGCAAAAGTATAAATATAGAAGATAGAGCATTATATGTGAGACTAGAACATGAAATGCATGGAGGAAGCCATAAGTAATAAATATTCCAATAATAAAACTGGAAAGATAGGATGGCTCAGGCTGTGAAGAGCTTTGGATAACACAACAACAACAACAACAAACACCTTTATATTAGAGGTAGTAGGGAACAATGAGGTGAATGTTCAGAGGAGCTTTAGGGAAACTGCTTTGATGGTTGTGTAGAGCAGAGGTGTCAAACACATGGTTTGGAAACCAGAATAAATGATACTTAGGAAATATTTAACAAAAGTAACAAAAATACAATAGTTGGTGTAACTTCATGGTTTTCTAAGTCAATATGTCACCAGGGATTTTTACATGCTTAATGGCCATGTTTCCATTTGAGTTTGATAAAGTTGTAGAGGACAGATTGAGGAAGTAAGAGACTTTGAGATAGGGGCCAATTAAAAGGACATTTCCAAAGTTCATTTGAGAGGTTATAAAGATATGAGCTAGGATAGTGACTATGTAATTGGAGAGTGTTAGGGGAACTTCTTACCTCTTGGCTCCACTTAGAAAAAGTAAGAAACTCACTATGAGACACTATAAGAAGGGAGATAATGGGGAGTTTCTGGATCTCCTATCAACTGAAATTCACAAAGATTGTATTTCCAGTCAATTTGTCTGGTTCCTGGTAGGGTTCTTTGACTTTTCTTGTCCAGCCTAGCCTATCTGAAAGCAGCCATCATACCACTGCTCTATCTCTTTGTCTCTCTGTCTTTGACTGAGGGCCCCTCTCTGCCACAACTGTATTTCTCTTCACATCCTGACTACACTCATATCACAAATTCTCTTGGCTCCATGTTCAAGGTAGGGAGTTAAAAGTCAGAATGGAAAGAACACTCCTCCAATAGGGAAAAGAAGACACACACATATAATAAGATAAAATAGGATATATTACTGAGAGAAAAGTGAATAAAATAATGCCAGAAAGACTTCATAGAATGTTTGCTGAGTTGTTTGAGCTAGAGTTTGAGGCATTTGAGATGAATATCATTCCTTCATTTTTTGCCCCAAATTATGTCCTCCTCTGAAATGTTCTGCTTTTTTCATAGCAAGAAAAATCTTGAAATATTTCAGCAAATGACATGTAGATCACTGGACATGCTGAATATCAATCATTAAAATTAATATAATTTTCTACCAAGCTATAGCATATAATTCCCAGATTTAGTGAATACTTGCAAACATATGGATATTTGGGGAAATGCATTGCTCAATACAAACATACAACTCTTATTGATATGACCTCTATAAACTGAGACTTTAATTCTCAACAAGAACCCAAAGGATATAAGCATGTTAGCCTTCATAATCCCTAAATAAAGCATATAAAGGTTTAACAAAGAGTGTTTTCCCCTACATCATACATGAAATAAGCATTATAGGAGATGTCAGTTATTGTCCAGAATAGCTGACTCCTGTCCAACCATGTTGTCTATAATGTCTATGATAAAGAGCTTATCCTTCAGAATGAGAAGCCCCAGAATCCCCAGCAAAAACGAGCTCTGAGATTTGTTCCCGGATGTAGCAATTGAAACCTATTAGTTGGTGAATAAGTGAGTTGTTGAGAGAAGGACTGATCAAAGCAACATAGTTTTCTTGCTGGCTAAGACCAATTAAGAGGATAAGAAAACTCCTATTTCCAAAAACATTTCATCCACAGTGCCTAAAAATGTCATCATGAATCCTTCCTTTGGTTCAAGGCAAAAGACCCTCATCAAAATGCAAATATATCATCCTAAAGGATTTAACATCTGTAGCCACTGTCAGTCACTAACACTTTAACAAATCATACTAAACTATGTGGAAACTAGTTATTTTTCATTAGCAGCAAATACAAAGGGAGAATAACTTGCCCCATTGAGTCAAATTATTGTTTCTCATATGTTGCATTTGACACAGAGCATAGATTCTGAACATATTTAATCAATAAATTATATCAATTGCATTGGGGAGACAATAGGGTCTGATCATGGTATCAAGTGATTGATGATCAGGAGATGACTGCAAAAAAGTAAAAACCAAGTGGCTGAGAATTTGCTGAAATGGTATTTGAAGAGAGGCAATTACCAATCAATTCAGTAGGTCTCCATGTTGGAAGGGGAAAGGCAGTTAGTGCAGAGGAGATGGTGAAACAGGAGGAACTCAGAAGTCAGAAACTCCCAAAGCCAGTGCTTTTCTTGGTATTGGCTGCCCTGAGGCTAACAGGAACGTCCAATTTCTTCTTGCTGCTGCTAGCTCATAACTCATAAAAGAAAACTGGTTAAATCAGTCATTGGTTGCAGCAAAGTGTCTCTTTTTGACCTTGACTGTAGCACCCTGCTCTGTAACTTCTGAGTCGTGCTACTTCCCATGTCCAATTTCTCTCTTGCTTTCCTGGTAAAATTTCACTCTTGCAAAAAATGCTTGGTTGGCGGTGGGGAACAGAGTGACAGAGAGGAGAAGGTTAAATAAGGGGCAATGACAGATGAATTTATTTCATACATAGAAACATATATAAGAAAGCTTATAGAACTAAAATCTGGAAGGGGCTAAAGCAGTCATCTGGTCCAACCACTTCATTTTGAAGAAGGAAAAAGAGCCTTGTGAGTTAAGTGCTTTGTATAAGGTTATATAAATAATTATAAGAGAACCAAGACTAGATCTCTTGACTTCTAACCTCTGCTTGCTCCTCTTATTTTCCCTCAATGATTCTCTTTGGTACTTTGCCATTTCATAGTGGGGGGGGAGTATTAAAAACTTTGATCTTAAGATATTGAAATAATTAATTCCAGTGTTATATTATCCATTGTTAGTTTTTACAGTTAATTGTTCCTTTATTAAAATTAACATTCTTTCGACCAATGCAGGTCAGCACTTCTTTTGCATTCTAGAGTTGTCTATAATCCTGAGAAATGAAATGACTTGCTCAGAGTTATAAAGACAATATTTGTCATTGGTGATGTGGCCATTCTTATTTCTT
This sequence comes from Monodelphis domestica, assembly GCF_027887165.1. Taxonomy (NCBI): domain Eukaryota; kingdom Metazoa; phylum Chordata; class Mammalia; order Didelphimorphia; family Didelphidae; genus Monodelphis; species Monodelphis domestica. Next base: position 132,559,326 of record NC_077231.1, on the reverse strand, counting down.
CCAAGATCAGCTATTTACTCAGTATGCCATGCTGCCTTTCTTACTCAATATAATAGGTACTGAATATCTAATTGTCTTTTTACCCTTAATTTAGGAATCTTGTTCTATTGGGATTCCAGACAGTAATGAGGTCCACAAAATGCAAATAATTGGAGGGTCAAGGAACTTTTCAGTTAGGGACTGAATGATTTCCCCTCCATGATGATGTATTCAAGTACCCTAATGTGATTGTAGCCTTGTCCTTCTCCTTCAAACAAATGGAAACAAAATAGAGAACTTTGTTTTAGCTGCAATTTCACAATGTATCAATGTCTTTTCAAAGCCTTCTTTTTGCTATTGGAAGGAGCATCAGATGAAAGTGTATTGGAAAGAGCACTAGACTCAATCGGTATTCAGTACTCTAACGTTTTTGGATATAAGTCCTATAACCTAGAATAGTCTCTTGGGGGTTGAGAAAATGTTTGAATTACTCTCTCCTGATGTCCCTTAGTTTAATTATAGGAACAAGTCTATCAGAGATTTCCCCAGTGGCAATAGATTTCCAAATAAGAGGCTGCTGAAGGTTTTGATGATCTCAAGGTTCATTGTTCCAAATATTAATCATAAGGGTGGCTTTTTCCACCTCAATAATTACTGTTCATAAATCTTCAAAAACACTTGTAGGAAAGATGAGGGGAAGAGCAAAGGAAGTGTCATTCACAAGTATAGAATATTGCCTTTACTGTCATATTTTTTTCAAAGCATTCATTTTGCTTATTTTTTCTTTTCTTTCTAATTTAAAATATTTCAAAGAGCTATTCATCAAAAGATAAATAGCCAGAGCACCACATTCTAAATGATTAGAACTGAAATATAGCCTAGGGATCATGTAGCAGAACCCCCTCACTTTTTTTCCACCTACAGAAACTAAGGCCCAGAAAACGTAAGTGATTTGTCCAAGATTATGCAGTTAGTGGCAGAACTAGGAAGGACTCAGGTTCCTATGTCTCAGGCCAGGAGACTTTGCTTTAGACTGCACTCTCTCCTTGAATATTCTCAATTCCGAGACACAGTAACTGTGCCTTCTGCTGCTGACATTTTTGAAAGGTGGCAGTAGGCAGTCATACCACACAAAGTCCTGGAAAATGTAAGAGTCCACTTTCCAAGAGCTTTATGAATCAGCCACTCTGCAAAACATCATGACAAGAAAACACAGGAAAGGTACTGGACATCCCATCCCAGGGAACTGCTCTTCTCACAAAAGTTTTGGCAAATGCTCTAGAGGGATTGAACAATGTGTGATGGATTTCAGGCACAAAGTGACTTTCTTTTTTTGGCATAAGTACACCAAGAAAGCAAACTGCAGGCCTTGAGCATCACCCATAAACCTCACAGAGGTTTGATGTAGGTTCTTTACATTAATTTGTAGTTTTATTTATCTTTGCATTTTCGCAGATTATTTTGCAATATTTCTGAGACTGACTTGTCCATCAGAGGTGGGAGCGAGAATGCAAAACTAGAAGATATTTTTCAGCTCACTCCTTCTATTGTTAGCGTGTGATTCAATTAAATAGTAACCTCTGAGAAAGAATAAAGGAGGAACTACTTCTGAAGGAGTAAAGTGAGAAAATTTCTACTCATATAATCACTATCTTAATCCAAGACTTCATCAGCTCTCCCCTAGACTATTACAGTGTCCTCCTTACCTCCATTATCTCTGGATTCCAATCCATCCTTCCCACAACTGACAAATTTATTTGTCTTAAGTCCAGATCTGACCAAAACACTGTCCTACTCTAGGAGTTCTCTATTACCTCTAGGGTCAAATATAAATTTCTCTTGTTTAGCTGTTATATTTTCTGTGGTTAGTTTTTTACAACTTGGCCCAACCTATCTTTCCTACCTCATTATACATTATTCTCCTCGTTCTTGATGGAGTACCAAACTCTACTTTTCTCTATTCTTTACACAAAGAACTCCATTTTCCATTTTTAAGCCTTTGGCTATCCCCTAATACCTAGAAATTTACTCCATCCTAATCTCTATCTCACAAAACCCCTAATATCCTTCAAGGATGCTCAAGTACCTTATCTACACAAATACCTTTCCTGATGCCCTCAATGACTAGTGTTCTTCTTCCCTAACTACTTTAGTATTTAAACTTATGTTCATTTTGTCTTAATTATGCATGTTTCTTCTTTATATTCTTAAACACATACATGTTATCTCCACTGATAAAGTATAAGATTCTTGAGAACAAAGGCTATTTCACTTTTTGCTTGTTAGCCCTACACTAGCTACAGTGCCTGGCCCTTACATGGTACTTAATAAGTGTTGATCAACTGACTGCTCCCATGGCTAGTTAAGTCTTGTGAATCCCAGTAAATTGTTTTATCCACTACCTCCTGCCACCAAGAAAAGTTAAGCTGTTTCTCTCATTTCAAGAAAACTACAAAAGTGAATTTCTAACATGCTGTTTTGATTACTAGTTTATGTAACACTTTTATTAAGCTGATTCCAAAGTAGCATGTTCCAAAGTGGTTTAAATGAGGACACTAATAAAGCAGAACACCAAGCAACTAGACCAAACAACCATTTCTTTGGTCTCCTAACATAAAACTCCCTCGTCGCCTTTTTTGGAGACTCTAAATCCTCTCTAATGACTATGAGAACCCAACAATAGAAAATCCATAAACAGGAGCAAATTTAAGGTTGGCTGACACCTTTATCCTTTATTATAATAAGAAATTATGTTTTTATTCACTGTCTATGTTTGTTAAGAAAGCAGTGGAGATAATGGAGGTCAAGCATTTTGTCACTAATGCTTCATTTATTTGCAGGTAGATAGTAGACTTCAGTTCTTCCCAGAACTGAGAATATGCCAAGATGATAGAGGTAAAAATAATGAAACAGAAAAGTTATGGAACACTGAGTTGTACCCCAATCAACAGGTTCCAGGGGAACTAGACAGTAAAAAAAACCTGTAAATGAGTAAATAGGGGATCCTAATCTGTAATAATAAATTATTTGACTTTGAGCTTTTTTGGCAGGAGTGTGGACAATTCCTAACTGAATGTTACTTACTTTGGCACAGTTAAATTTGAAATATTTAATTCAGCAAACACTTTCAGGTATCTTCAATGCTCAAACTAAGTAGTCGCTAAAGTATGGTCATCATCTCTGTTCAATGCCATTTCTGTTAAAATCAATCTTGGTGCCTAAAAAAAAATAAAGAAAAGAAAATTTATTTTCCTAAACTTTGGCCTATCATGGTATATTTTATGGAATTAATAACTAAACTAACAAAATTTCAATGAAAAAGGAAATGTTCCCTTAAGGATTATGGCAATAAATAATTCTAGGATCAATGCTAAGGGTGAATGAGATGATAATAACTGACAACAGAGAAAAGGTGGAACCATTTAAGACTTCTTTTGCTTCTGTCTTCTCTGCCAAGAAGAATAACTTCTGGACTGGAAAGGATGGAATAAATATGGCTAAATGGGAGTTGATATCCAAGATGAAATAAGAAGATAGCAAGACAAGATGTAACTGTACATGTTGCACTCATGTCACCTGGCCAAGAATTAACTAGATTCCTCGTTGATAAAAGAATTACAAGTGTTATTTAATTGACATTAGTGATATTTGACAGTAATTCAAAAATGCAGGAATAGAAAAGGATGAATATTGTTCCCATTTAAAGATTAAGAGGAGTGTGACTCTGGACAAGTCATATGATCCCTAATGCCTAGCCCTTACTGCTCTTCTGTCATATATACTGTCAATCATATTGATTACAAGACAAAAGGTAAGGGTTTTTTAAAAATTAAGGGGAATGCAATCTACAAATTATAGGCCAATGACTTTGACTTTAGATCTTGGTAGAATTCTAAGATAGATCATTTAAGAAATGGTTTCTGAGAATTTGGAAAATAAAGTATTTCTTATATAGAGCCAGCATAACTTCAGGATGAATAAGTGAATCAACTGATAGTTATCATTAAGCAGTTATTAAGTGTTTACTAAGAGTTAGGTATTGTGATAGACATTGGGGAAAGAAAAACATCAACACAATACAAATATAAATCAATCAATAAACATTTATTACACATGTTCTATGTGCCAGGCATTGTGCTAAGCACTTATAATACAAAAAAGAGGCAAAAGACAGTCCCTGCCCTCAAGGAACTTATAACTAATGGGAGGAGACAAAATGCAAATATATACAAAGTAAACTATTACAGGATAAATAGGAAATAATTAATAGACAAAAGGTACTAAAAAGGGGTCTTAAGAAAAGCCTTCCTGTATAAAATGGGATTTTAGTTAGAACCTAAAGGAAACCAGGAAGGTCATGGGAGAGTAGAGATGATAGAGTGCTTGTCCTTGAGGAGCTTACATTTCATTGAGAGGCGGTGGTGTTGTAGTACATGTTGGTAGAAGGGCAAATATAGGGCATAATAATAAATACAATGAGTTGACTTCCATTTGCCAAGATGGAATAAGAACACTTGGAGCCTTCCAATCTCCAAATGAACAAAGAAGAGCAAAAATATCTCAGAATGAATTCTGGAGTGGCAGAACCAACATAAAAAGAGATAAAGCAGTGCTCCAATCCAAAACAATGTGAAGAGACATCATGGAGGGCTCCTATTGCTGGAGTATGAGGAGGGAGTGAAAAATAAGCCTCATCAGAAGTCAGATGTGATATAGTACAAGTAGCAATTAGTAATCATAACTCTGAATGTGAAAGGGATGAACTCATCCATAAACCAGAAAAGGATAACAGAGTGGATTAAAAGCCAGGATCTAATATGCTATCTACAAGAAACTCTTTTAAAGAAAGGAGACACATAGAGTAAAGGTAAAGGGGCTGGAGTAAATTTATTTTGCTTTAGCTAAGGGTTTGTTTTTTTTAAAGCAGGGATAGCAATTATGATCTCAGACAAATCAAAAGTGAAGTTTGACCTAATTAAAAGAGATAAGGAAATTACATATTGATAAAAGGAATTGTAGATGATGAAGTAATATTAGTATTAAAAGTATATGCAACAAGTGGCATAGTATCCAAATTCCTAAAGGAGAAATTAAATGAGTTACTAGAGGAAACAGACAATAAAACCATATTAACAAGGAACATTAATTAGCCTTCCCCTCTCAGAATTTGATAAATCAAACCAAAAAATAAAAAAGAAAGAAATTAAGGAGGTGAATAGAATTTTAGAAAAGTTAGACCTCAACAGACCTATGGAGAAAACTGAAGGGAATAGAAAGGAATATATATATATTTTTTTCAGTAGCACATGGAACCTTCACAAAAATGGATAATATTAATAAAATATAAAATCCTTATAACCAAATACAAAAAAGCAGACATTTTAAATGCATAATTTTCAGATCACAGTGCTACAAAAAATTATAATGAACAAAGGACTGATAAAAAAGACCATAAATTCATTGGAAACTAAATAGCCTTATAGAATAGGTGGATCAAAGAACAAATCATAGAAACAATCAACAATTTCATTAGATTGACAACAAAAAGACAACATGCCAAAACTTTTGGCATGTAGCCAAAGTAGTACAGTAGGGGATTTATTTCTCTAGATGCTTACACCAATAAAACAGAAAAAGAGTAGATCAATGAATTGGGTATGCAATTAAAAAAAATAGAGGAGAAAAAAAATAAAATCAAAATCTCCCAATTGAGCACCAACTTACTTAGAAATCCTGAAAATCAAAGTAAATAGTAAGAAGTGTTGTAAGAAGTACTTGAAAGAAAGTAAGAAGTGTTGAACTATTAAATAATAAATTTAAAAACTAATAAGAAAAATAAATAAGAACTAATAAATAATAAACTAATAAGAAGTTGGGTTTTATGAAAACATTAAATAGATAAACCATTGATTAATTAAATTAAAAAAAGAAGAAAACCAAATCAGTATTAAAAATGAAAAAAAACAAAATTATAGCCAATGAAGAGGAAACTAAAGCAAGTACTAGGAGCTGTTTTATCCAATTATATGACAATAAATCTGACAATATAAGTGAAATGGGGTAGTATTTAAAATGATATAAATTACCCAGATTAATAGAAGAGGAAATCAAACATTTAAACAGTCTTCTATCAGAAAAAGAAATTGAAAACTCCATCAATGAATTTTCTAAGGAAAAATTCCCAGGGTCAGATGGATTCACAAGTGAACTATACCAAATTTGTAAAGAACAATTATTTCCAAGACTATATAATCTATTTGGGAAAATAACCGAGAAAGGAACTCTAACAAATATCTTTTATGACACAAATATGGTGTTGATACCTAAACCAAGAAGAACAAAAGTAGGGAAAGAAAACTATAGATTAATATCCCTAATGGATATTGATGCAAAAAATGTAAACAAAATACTAGCAAATAGAATACAGCAAATGTATCACAAAGATCATACCCTATGATCAGGTGGGTTTTATGCCAGGAATGCAGAGATTGTTCAATATTATGAAAACTGTTAGTATAATTGATCATATCAATCACAAAATCAACCAAAATTACATGACCATTTCAATAGATGCAGAAAAAAACTTTTGACAAAATGCAACACTCATTCCTATTAAAAAAAACAACCACTAGAGAGGGGGCAACTGGGTAGCTTGGTGGATTGAGAGCCAGGCCTAGAGACAGGAGGTCCTAGGTTCAAATCTGGACTCAGACACTTCCCAGCTGTGTGACCCTGGGCAAGTCACTTAAACCCCCATTGCTTAGCCGGTACCACTCTTCTGCCTTGGAACCAATACACAGTACTGATTCCAAGATGGAAGGTAAGAGTTGAAATTAAAAAAATTTTTTTAAAAACCAAAACACTAGAGAACCCTGGGATAAATTGAACATTCCTCAAAATGATAAATAGCCTCTCTCTAAAATCATTAGCAAGCATTATCTGTAATGGGGATGAATTGGAAATAAGGATACCCATTATCACCACAACATTGTACTAGAAATACTAGCTACAGGAATAAAAAAAGAAGAAATTGAAGGAATCAGAAGAGCCAATGAAGAAACAAAATAATTACTCATTACAGATGATATGATGGTATACCTAGAGAATCACCTGAAAAACTAATCAAAACAATTAACAACTTTAGCAAAGTTGCAGGATATAAAATAAACTCATATAAGTCATCAGCATTTCTCCATACTACCAATAAAGCCCAATAGTAGGAGACAGAAAGAGAAATCCCATCTAAAATAACCATAAACAATATAAAATACCTGAAAATCTATATACCAAGACAAACACAGGAACCATATGATCACAACTACACAAAATTTCACACAAATCAAGTCAGATCTAAACAATTGGAAAAACATTAACCACTCCTGAGTAGGCTGAGCCAATATGATAAAAATGACAATTCTACCTAAATTAATTTACTAATTTGGTGCCATATCAATCGATCCTCCCAAAATTTATTGCATAGAAATAGAAAAAAAATAAAAGCAAAATTCATCTGGAAGAACAAAAGACCTAGAATATCAAGGGAATTAGAAAAAAAATGAAAGAAAGTGGGTAGCAATACAGGGTCTCAAACTATATTATAAGTCTTCAAGCATTAATTCAGTACTGGCTAAGAGTGGAGAACTAAAGGAATAGAGGAGGCATTCGACACACAATGGTAAATGACCACAATAACCTAATATTTGACAAAACCAAGGATCCAAGCTTTTGGAAAAAACTCATTATTTGAAAAAACTTCTGGGAAAACTAAATAACAGTATGGCAGAAATTGGGCATAGATCAACACCACATAAAGGTAAAGTCAAAATGGATACATGGTTAAGAAATAAAGGGCTGGGGGGCACAGCTGAGTAAATCAGTGGATTAAGAGTCAGGCCTAGAGATGTGAATGAATAATTTAACAATTCTCTGGGATGAAAGGATCCAAGACAACTCCAAGAGACTCATGACCAAAAAAAAAAAAAAGCTATCTGCCATCATAAAAGGAATTGATAGACTCTTAATGCAGACTGAAGCATACCATTTTCTGCCTTATTTCCTTCATAAGTTTTTTTTTCCTTGTGTAAGTGATATTTGTCTTCTTTTACAACATGATGAACATGGAAACACATATAATCTATATCTTATTACCTATCTTATTGGGGAGTGGAAAGGGAGGGAGAAGAAAAGAAAATGAATTTGCAAAATTTCAGAAAATTATTGTTAAGAATTATATTCACATGTAAGAAAAAATAAAAGACTAAAAAAATTTAAAAGCGGACTAGAATACAGCCATTATTATTAATCAGCTAACAGAAATTGTACATTTTGATTCGATAAAGTCTAATAGGCCAATTGATATTCAATGAATACATTGTTTATTCTGTACACTTTAGATTCTGAGTCTTGGAAGATGAATCAAATTTCTAAGAATTAAAGATCTTGTTTCAGGTGTTACAGTCTCAGGCCTTGAACTTCTGCTAAGTAATACACATTTTTCTTTTTCCTAGTTCCTTTAAAACCAAACAACAAGGGGGCAGTAGACTGAGAGCCAGGCCTAGAGATGGGAGGTCCTAGATTCAAATTTGACCTCAGACACTTCCTGTGTGTCCCTGGGCAAGTCACTTAACCCATATTGCCTAGCCCCTACCACTCTTCTGCCTTGGAACCAAAACAATATTGATTCCAAAACAGAGGGAAAGGGTTTAAAAAAAAACAAACAAAAAAACCAGCAAAACCATAGCAAAGATTATAATGTGTGCCCTTCTCATTCTTATGTATGATGGTTTATCTTCCATGTGGTCTTAACAAAACCACAGAACTTTACCTTTATAGAAAGATAACTTTTTTCCTGGTCCTGATCAGGAGGGAACCGGCTTTTCCCAAGCTAAAGTTAGGCTTCATTGGGCAGGTGTCTCTATTTAGGGGGCAGTTTCCTCATTAGGAAGACATTGTATAATAGGTGACAATAATCTGATAAGTGGGAAGAGTATCTGTAAACAAAGGACCTGGGTTTGAATATCTCTAGTGCCTTGTTACTTAAGCACCACTTAATTCTATTTTAACCTATCAAATTTTTTTTATCTAAAAAAAAGCTGGTTTATAAATTGCTTCTAAAGTTCATTTGATGTCTAGGTGTTATGACGTTATGTGTAGCACTTACTGTGGGATAGTGAGGAAAGTGCTGGCTTTGGAGTCAGAGATCTGGATTTAAATCTCATTTTTGCCACCTCTAACCTATATGATCTTCGGTAAGACACTTAACCTCTCTGATTCTCAGTTTTCTAATCAGTAAAATGAGCAAGTTGGATCAGGTGATCTCAAAGCTCCTTTTAGTTCTAGATTTAAAATCTTAGGATACAAATTGAAATGCTTCTCTGTATAAATTCTCTGGCCTTTACTCGGCTGCTTGGAGTATCACGTCTGTTTCTAGGTTTAAAAAAAAAAAAGAAGAAAAGTAACCAACTTTCTCCTTGACGTCAGTGAACTCCGAAATGTCCTCCCCCTGTTTGCTGGGAGCCTTTTAAAGACTTGTGCGTCCACGCGAGGCGGCAGGAGGCTGTGGCTGCAGGGAAATGAGCCTTTTTTCCGAGGTTCCCGCCCTCATCTTTCCCCATCTTTCCCCTTGCGATCGCAGCTTCCCTCTGGCTTGCCTCGTAACTCCTCCAGACTCGCCTCAGCTGGTTCCCCCCGCCCCCTCCCTAAAACGTCGCTCCTCCGCTCTACACCATCGTAGTTCTGGCGCGCGTCAAACCACTAACCCAAAGAGTGATTTATATTGAGCATCACCCCTCCCCCAACCTTATCTTTCCACTCTATGTCCACTACCCCCACCCCATACTCAACGGGAAGAGAATTAAGCGGGGTGGGGAGGGGGATACTGTTACCTCCACTTCCTCCCCTGCACTTAAGAGTTCAATTATACCTTTTTGTTCTTTTGACTATTCCTTCCGAGATCTGTCCCCCTAGTGACGAATAAAAGGCTGCTTCAGTGCACTGGGATAGATGGAAGCACAAGTGACTTGACTGGTGGTCAGCCGGCCGCGAGGGTGAGGACTCCAGCTGTTCCAGCTGCAGAAAATCCCTGTAAGTTTCAGCTCTTTTCCTGGGGGAGGTGGTGGGGAGGCAATTGTCTTCTCTCTTCACCTTTTCCAAAAAGATAGAGAGAGAACTCCGTAGGAACTCTTGTGTGTATAAGGTAAACAAAAACAAAAACAAATGGAGAACAGAATAAGTCTCTAGTTTCTATTTTGTGTCCTAGAATTCTAGGATTTGCTTTGTTTAGCCTGAAGGTCTTTTGTCCTGGTCTCTGTGATTACTTCAGGATTTCTGCATTAACCCTACAATTAGAATCAGAATTAAGTTCTTTCTCAACCTTACTGGTTTCTTTGCAATTCATAATTTCACAGGTTGAATTTGAAGAATAATTAGTGTCAATTATTTTATCAAGTATAACGAATATGTGACTTATGTGATGCAAGAATAATACCTTAGACATTGCCTGCTTCTAAAAAGGTTCAAGGAAATTTTCTTCCAGTTGTGGTTACCTTTATTTCATTATAACCATTTAATAATATATTATCATTCTTTTTTGGCCCAACTGCATCTTGGGAGTTGTGCATATGACTATTCCTTTTTAGAAACTGAATTAACAAATATAATTCATTCAAAGAATTCTATAGGGAGAGGATGGGAATTTCTAGTTCATTTTTTTGTTTTGTTTTAAATGAGGCTTGTATATGTTTGCATCAAGAATGAAAGGAAAAATTGAAGCTAGGCCAAAAGTCTCCTTGATCTGAAACAGATAGATATTTAAGAAAAGTCAGAATTGTGCTTGGATGATCCAGGAAAAGTAGTTCATTTTTCATGTTATTTTGCAGGGAAGTAAATAGTAGCCAATATTCAGACAAGAAAATGCATTTTATTTAAATTTAAACCAGATAATGGTCTCAGTTCTCCAATATGTGACCATGGACTCTCAATAAAAATATTACAGAGATAAGAAAATTAGATGTTAAAATAATCATCTTTCTCCCTATGTAGGAAGACAAATCAGAGAGGAGGAGGCAATAGGTGGACCAGATGCTTATAATATAGGTTGGCTATGATAAAAGGAAAATGTTGGCCAGAAAAAGCATTATTCCAGAAGAGTATGTGCTGGCACGGATTGCTGCTGAGAACCTGCGCAAGCCACGCATCAGAGACAGACTTCCTAGAGCTCGGTTTATCGCCAAGAGTGGGGCCTGTAACCTGGCCCATAAGAATATTCGGGAACAAGGGCGCTTCCTCCAAGACATCTTCACTACCTTAGTGGATCTGAAATGGCGCCACACACTGGTGATTTTCACCATGTCCTTCCTCTGCAGCTGGCTGCTCTTTGCCATCATGTGGTGGTTGGTGGCCTTTGCCCACGGTGACATTCATGCTTACATGGAAAAAAGTGGTTTGGAGAAAAATGGTGTGGATTCCAGTGCTTGTGTGACTAATGTCAGGTAAGAATGTAGTCAAATGAAGTAGAACATAAGACTTGCTTAATAATTAGAACAAAAATGCCTTCTCAACTGTCACTTCACCATTCTATCCAACAGGTTCTTAATCTTTTTTTAATTTCATGGACTCATTTGGCAATCTGATACTCCCTACAGATCATCTCTTAGAATATTATTACTTAAACTAATAGAATAGAATACAGAACCTGACAAAGGGAACCACAGATAGGTGAAAATGAGGATGTTTCATCTGATTTCATGAACTCCTGGAATCTATCCATAGATCCCTTTGGTGACAAGACCTTGGATCCTGGGTTAAGAACCCAACTTTACCCTGAATTTGCCTGAAAAAAAAGTAAAGGGTTTGAAACAGTCTCCAAAAACAAATACAAAACAGCACCTTAATTGCAACAGGTAACCCTGGAACATTTGAAAGCAACTTTTCATACAGTTTATGTCTAAAAAAATCAATTGAAGTGAAAACTATTTTACATGTCTTCCTTAAAAGCCTCTTGAAGGAAATCTGATATGTTTTTAGGTTGACTTAAAATGAGTTTTCAGTGGACATTTCTCAATGTTAGCTTTTTTAAAAGATTGATAAGATATTTTTTCTGGCAGTACATTTGAATGAAGGTAAGATTTAAGAAGGTAAGGTAAAATTTTGTTCACTTTTCAGTACAGAAATATTGTAGTCTCTATTTTCAGTGCATACAGACAATTCTTTAGCTAGTGAGACAAATGGCAAATTTATTGCATCATGGGATTTTTCCCTTCACATATTCATATGTTGAAGAGAAAAAAAAAGTCAGAAAACTAGGTTCAGGGAGGTTCCTGATTAAAATACCACACAATATAAAATAACTTACCTAGATGTAAAACTTTCCTTATCCAGATTCATCTTTATGTATTTTGCTTTGAGCCCTGTTTCTGAAATTAAATATTTTAAAGATCAGCCAGAATTGATGGAATTGCCTCTAAAGGATGTAATTAATGGTGCCTTCTCATTTCAAAATGAATGTAGAAAAGATTTTTACTTCAGGGGCAACTGTACTCAATGACCTCTAATGACCCTGCTAGGTCTAAGATCTAGAAATCCAGTTATGAAAGCTTAAGATAATTTTTCCCCTGAATCTGAGAATATCTTTTAAAAATCTTATTTCTTATATTAATTTTATTAATTTATTAATAATGATTAATTAAATTAATAAAATACTCTTAAATTTCTTTTAAAAATTTTAAATGGTTGAAAAAAAAATGCTAGGACATTTTAAAAATAATGTTCCAGATTGACATATTGTACAAAGATAAGTCTTTTCATTAGCTTGAAGAAATCTATATTCCAAAAAATTGTGAAGGATAAAATGATTACTTACCTCTTTGTTAGGAACTAACAAGCCAATGAATGAATCATAGTTTATTAATGTTTATGTCTTGGAATGTAAAATGGCACAGACATTGTTTACAGTAAGCAATATATCCAGCTCAGGTGAGCTTCATTTAAATTACTCCACTAATTTTATTACTCTTTGTTAAAAAAAAATTGTCAAACACTTTTCATGTTATACTAAGCTCAATAACCAAAGTAAAACAAGGATTAAAATATTACAAGTGGCAGTTAACTAGAGATATAAAAATTTTGATCAAAAAGCCAATCTTAATTCAAAAGAATTTATTACCCTTGAATTTTGGTACTGGTAATTCATGTGTATGTTTGTAAGAATTTTTTTCTGACCAATCTATAAAAGCAAGTCATAATTGCATCAATAGACTGAGATAATGTGCTAGCAAATATGTAAGGCCAAATTTGTTAATAGCATGACAATGTGGGGTTTTGCCCCCAAAATGTAATTAATCTGTAAATGAGTCTTTAAGAATGAAATCTTTTAAAGGATTTTAAAGTTTTTCTAAATCAGTTATCAGTAAGCATTTATTAAATGCCTACTCTGTGCACAGTACTGTAGTAGGCATAGGAGATAAAATACAAACAATTTCTATTTTTAAATAAGTATATACAGAATGATGTCAAGAGAAAAAGTAATAATTTCATAGATTTACTATGTTTAAAGTTGTTTGAAAGGGAAGGCATTGGTAGATAGGGTCAACTGGGAAAAATTTATGTAGAAGGTGGTATTTGAGCTATGTCTTGAAGAAGACAAAAAGAACATTTCAGGCTTGGGGGGATGGTCAGTTGCAAAGTTGCAGGCATTGGAGATAAAATATTATGTGGGAGGAACTGAGAAAAGGCCAGTTTGACTGGATTGAAGAATAAGGGAAGGAGAATGATATATAGTTAAATGTATAAAAATAACTGGGACTAGGTTGTGAAGAATTTCAAAAGCTGAACAGAGAAGCTTATATTGGATCCTGGAGGCAATGGGAAGCCACTGAAATTTAGTAGGAGAATTACATAAAACTGTAATAAAGGAAGATGACTTTGGTGACAATGGGGAGGATTAATTGAAGTGGAAAGAAATCTGAGGTAGAGAAACCAATTGGGACACTAGATGATGGTGGCCTTAACTGAAGTAGTTGCTATATGAGTAGAAAGGAGTCAATTGTGAAAGATTTGGTGGAGGGAAAAAGAAAATTTGGCAAGTGTTTCAGATACATGAGGTTTAAGGAGAATGAAGAATTAGAGGGAGCATTTAAAAATTAATTTAATTAATTGAGGTTATTACCTTTGGAGACTGCAGGAATAGTGGTGTCTTTTAAAGAAATGGAGAAGTTTGGAAAAGGAATAGATTTGGAGAAAAGTTCAGTTCATTTTTAGACATATTGAGTTCAAGACGGTTTCTAGGACATTCAGTTTGAAATGTTGGATAGGCAATTGGTATTGTTAGCCTAAAGCCTGAGAGAACTGTTACGTGTATACACACACACTAACATAACACATACACATAAATCATTTGCAGGGATCATAATTAAACCAATGATAGCTTTGGGGAATACTCCATAATCAGAGGGTGTGCTGTGAATGGTGATCCAAGGAAAGAGACCAAGGAGTGATCAGACAAAGAAAGAGAACCAGAAAGAGACCTGATTGGTCAGCAGTATCAATGCTGCAGAGATGTCAAGACAGATTAGGATTGAGAAAAGGCCATTAGTATATTTTAGTCAAGGATTTTTTGATTGAGAAAACATATTACACTGTTTTATTATGCACTGAATAAACAAAAGTAATTTCTTTCCTTATTATTTGTATTGTTTTGTGTTCAAAGCTCTAATTGAGTGTGAAATGATGAATAGGAAAATGATCCATGTGCATTTTTAAAGAGTTAAGACTTGCAGTGCCAAAGCAACCTTTTACTTCTAACCCTAATAAATCCCTTAACAAATCCTGTAAAATGGGTTTTTAATGTGATGTTTTTCTTTGATTTGTAATAGAATCTTCTCCTATGTCATGATATAGTAAACAGTATACATTTGCATGACAATAAATCTTGTATATTAGGCTTTATTAAAACTATTTTTAATATAAAAATGAATGTCACCTGCAGTTATTTTTAACACCAATATCAATGACTATGGTATTTTGTATTTGTATTGTTTGTACAGCCATGAGTCCTGCTGCCCTGTAGAAATTGCAAACAAAAATTTGATTGCTCAGGCTATACCATGACTTTCAACTAACATTTTATTTCTATAATTTAAAAATAAGCATTTCTTACTATTCTGAAATACAAGAAATGATGATTCCTTTCAGAAAATATTCTGTCATTTGTTCCAGAGTTTCTACTAATTGTACGACTGAGCTCAACATCAAAAAGCACAAAGAGTCACACAATATACTACAGTCCATAATTCCAGGTTGAGAACCCAGTATTGGTCTCATATACTTACCATCTGTGTGATTCTGGGCAAGTCATTTAACTTCTGTTTGCCTCATTGTCCTCATCTGTCAAATGAGGATAATAGCCCCACTTTCCAAGATTGTTGTGAGGATCAAATGAGATAATTGTAAAATATTTAATAGAACCTGGAACATAATAAACACTGTATATATATATTAGCTGTTGTCATTGTTAGGATCAAATGAGGTAATATTTACAAAGTGTTTAGCATGTTGTACATAGTAGGTGCTATAGCAATTGTGGCAATGCAATTATTATTTATTATATAAACATTCTCCCCAGCCACATAATAAGAACTGGTCTTATTTGTTATGTTGCTGCTTTACTTACTTCAGCCAGACCTAGGGATGGGAGATCCTAGTTTCAAATCTGGCCTCAGACACTTCTTAGCTGTGTGACCCTGGGCAAGTCACTAAATCTCCATTGCCTAGCCCTTACTGTTCTGCTTTGGAACCAATACAAAGCATATATTCTAAGGTGGAAGGTAAGTTTTTTTTTTTATTTAAAGAAAAAAGAAATTATGACTTTAGGGAAAACATTTAGACTTTCTTTACCTTAAATTCTTCATCTATAATCTTGCCTAGATCACTAGATTACTTTAGGGATAAAATGATATAATTTATGGGAAAGTACTTTGTTTTCCAAAGAGCTAAGTAGTTACAAACTATTATTTCTTTTTCATTATGTAAGTTTGTATAGTGTGTCATACTTCTTTGCATTCCCAGTATCTACTAAAATGTCAAGTATATAATATACATCCTATGAATGTTTACTGATGACTGCTGTTTTAAAATTCATGACAGGGGAAGCGAGGCAGTCCAGTAACTTAAAAATACTCAATTTAGATGCTTTCAGAAGTAAAAGTATTAGAGCTCAGTTTGAAAAAGGTCTTTTTGATATCATCTTTGACCTGTGCATTAGGATTTTTAAAAATGACTTTTCAATGTGAGGATATAGCTATCCTGGGCTGCTTTTCTGTCTCATGAACTAGGCTTGGTTGTTGGACCTGATGTTAACAATAAGGAGAGTCTAGGGTATCCATGATTTCCTAAAAAGAAGAGGCAACTGAATGGACTAGAAATAATTGCAGTAAGCTAGAGGTATGGAAAGTAATGTGTCTCTAGAAAGGGAAGTTTTTATTTCATTCTTTCCTTTAGATTCATCTACTGTGAGCCTTTGGCAAATTAATTGTATTCCTATTTCTAAGGGTCCTCGAGTATTTATTTCGCTATTCAAAATTTGTCTTACTGACAGTAGTCTGGTGTATCATTTCTTACAGGTCTTTCACTTCTGCGTTCCTCTTTTCCATTGAGGTTCAAGTGACAATTGGATTCGGTGGGAGAATGATGACTGAAGAGTGCCCCCTGGCTATCACAGTTTTGATTCTCCAGAACATTGTGGGTTTAATTATCAATGCAGTCATGCTGGGCTGTATCTTCATGAAGACAGCTCAGGCCCACAGACGGGCAGAGACCTTGATTTTCAGCCGGCATGCAGTGATTGCAGTACGAAATGGCCGGCTTTGTTTCATGTTCCGGGTAGGTGATTTAAGGAAGAGCATGATCATTAGTGCCTCTGTACGAATCCAGGTTGTCAAGAAAACAACTACTCCTGAAGGGGAGGTAGTGCCTATCCACCAACTTGACATCCCTGTTGACAATCCCATAGAAAGTAACAATATTTTCCTGGTGGCCCCTTTGATCATCTGCCATGTAATTGATAAACGAAGTCCCTTGTATGAAATCTCAGCCACTGACTTAGCCACTCAAGACTTAGAGGTCATAGTTATCTTGGAAGGAGTGGTTGAAACTACTGGCATCACCACTCAAGCTCGAACCTCCTACATTGCTGAGGAAATCCAGTGGGGTCACCGCTTTGTATCTATTGTGACAGAAGAGGAAGGTGTATACTCTGTGGACTACTCCAAGTTTGGCAATACAGTCAAAGTGGCTGCTCCCAGGTGTAGTGCCAGGGAGCTAGATGAGAAGCCTTCAATACTTATTCAAACACTTCAGAAGAGTGAGCTGTCCCATCAGAACTCTCTGAGAAAGCGCAATTCCATGAGAAGAAACAATTCCATGAGAAGGAATAATTCCATGAGAAGGAACAATTCCTCTCTGATTGTGCCAAAGGTACAGTTTATCACCCCAGAGGGAAATCAGAACGCAACTGAAACGTAACCTTGGTTCAACACAAATTTAATCTCTTGACAAGTCATTGAGGCCAATGTCAGATTCTCACTATGGACTATGATTTAGGACTACAAAGGCAATTACTTGTTCTATAGCTTCATCCATGCACTAAATTGTATTCCTGTCAATGCAGCAACACTTGATATTATCAATAAACAGTAGCACCCAGAAGAGATCACCATTCACACTTGTATTAGAAATTTGATTTTGTAACCAAAATTTTTGAATTGTCAAAGAAATGAAATATTCTTATTCCTAAAGGTAGAAGACATTTTCTCAAAATGAATTAAAATTGCCTTTTTTTTGTACTATTGTAATTAATGCAAGCAAAATGTTGCATTAAATGGAGGTGTTGAAAATGATGTTGGCTACTAAAAACTTGGGTTGGAATGCTAGGCCAGAAAATCCTCTAACTCATTGAATCATGACCTTTTCTGTAAAATGGGAAACAAATAAATCCCAAACCCCTACAGGGTTTGAAACTACCTTCTCCCCAGCCAAGAAAGCACCTCTTCCTTTCACAAGGAAGTATCCTGATAAGTCAGAAAAAAACTGCATAAAATCACATATTCAGAGCAGGAAGGCCACTTAGAGATCATTAAGTCAAACTCCTCATTTTGCAGATGAAGAAACTGAGGCCCAAAGAACTTAATTCATTTACCTGGGGTTACCCAACAAGTAGGTATCTGAGGTAGTATTTGACTTTAAGCCTTCCTGACTCTTAAGTCCAGTGCACTATCCAGTACATCATACTACTTCTCCAAGATTATGATGTTCTTCTTTGTCTAAAGCAGATCTTGATTTCTCTCAATATCCTTTAAAAGCTCAAAGCCATTTTCATTTCCTCTTTACCATAAACCATAGGGTAGAACTGGAGATGGAGTCTTGGAAGTAAGATGTGTGAAAGTTAAGGTATTCCTGGTTCCTATGGAAAGAGTTATCCTTCCTTGGTGAAGGCTGAATAACAGGTCAACATTCTTTTAAGGGAACTCTTTACTCCCCTGCCTTTTACAAATAATGTATTGAATACATAAAAGGATGGAGAGATAAAAAGCACATAATTTTTGCCCTGGGAGGAGCCAGGAGAATCTGATTCAATATTTCAACTAGTTGCATGAAATCAATTTAGTACCTGTGATGGATATTATTCTGGACATTGATGGTCTTGAATCACTTATGTAGTCACAGAAGAACATTGTATGAGAAGCCTACACCAATCTCCTGGTAGTATCCTTCTATATTTGTAAAAGTAGTAGGGTATGTTTGCCTGGAAAAGATGATTACTTTGGGGGAAGGGAGGGTGGATGATAAATGGCTTCACCTATTGAAGGACTATCACATGGAGAAGGAGTTAGACTTGCGCTGGTGGAACTGAGAGAGTTGAACTAGTAGCAATGAATTGAAGTTGTAAGGGGCCAGTTTAAGCTTGATATTGGGGAAAATTTCCTCACAATCAGAACTATCCAAAAGTAAATAAAATCAGATGCTTGGAGAGGGAATGGATTCTTCTTCTTTGGAAGTCACCAAGTAAAGGCTGGGCCACCACTTGTTAGGTATGTTGTAGTGCAGAAACTTTTTGTGCTCCATCTAGTTGGACTAGGTAGCCCTTAAGACCCTTTACTATCCCAGATTCTATTATTCTGCAATAACCATCTGTGCAAAAATTGGGGAAAATGAGCAGCAAACTAAATCTTTTACTAATCAGCTGAGTGATTGTTGTGAATCAAGCCAATCAAAAGTCTTTTGGTCAATATGAATTTTGAACTTAATTAATGTCATAGTTTTATAGCTGAAATGGACCTCAGAGGTCATCTAGAGCAAGCTCCAATTTTTACAGACAAAGAAACTGAGGTCCATAGAGATTAAGTGATTTTTTTAAGGTCAAACAGATAATAAAATGCAGGGCTATGTTCTCTATCTTTTAGAGAAGACAGTGTAGTACAGTGGAAAAGGATTGGCTCTGGAATAAAATTCTGTGACTGAAACTTACTAATGATTCACTTAATCCTCATGCATTTGAGTTGGTCTCTTGAGGACTTTCTTGATTAAATCCTCCCTTCCTATTTTATGGACCGGAAAAAAAAAGTATGAACATACAATTCCTTATTAGCTATAGCAAAAATGGGAGAATAACAATATTGGCTACAAGATGAGAACTCCTTTACCACCCTTTCACTGGTGCCTTAAACAGAAATATCTGATGCTATCCTCAAATGTGACAGGTACTATTAAAAGTTGGACCTGTAAAAGAGTGAATGGTAGTTGTTAGCCCATACAGGGCAGCCTCTTTGATGTGTCTTAACTCTCATTTCCTTGGTGCACTGGGCTAAATTGAGAAAACAAACAAATATGGCACACACAAAAGAGTGAAGAAATACAGGGTTGCCCAGGGCAGGGAGGAGGGTACTGTTTTATTGCTTTGGGGCAGAGGTTGCCAGCTCCTGGAACAGTTCCCAGTCGACTGACTCATGCAAGAGTTGAATTCCTTACTCCCTTCTAGTTCGCCTTATGTGACAGGAATGAAGAATTCAAAGGAAGATATATGATGGAGTAAGAAAAACAGGCATTGGGGAAGAGATGGAAGAAAAAATAAAATAAAAAAGGAGTTTGAGCCTCAATTGATATGTGATTCAGACCTGATATTGGGCAGAAACCATCATCTAGAAATCAGAAACTTGCTGCTGAGCATCTTTAAAAGAACAGGAAGAAAAAAATAAATACAAGAACAGGAAGAGGTAAAAGTCAATTCAGAAAATATAAAAGGGGGCAGCTGGGTAACTCAGTGGATTGAGAGCCAGACCTAGAGATGGGAGGTCCTAGTTTCAAATCTGGGCTCAGACACTTCCCAACTGTGTGACCCTGGGCAAGTCACTTGACCCCCATTGCCTAGCCTTTACCACTCTTCTGCCTTGGAGCCAATACAGTATTGACTCCAAGAAGGAAGGTATGGGTTTAAAAAAAAAAGAAAGAAAATATAAAAGAAGGTCCCTTAGATATCCACTAAAAGACCTCATCTCTTAATTTTACAAATCAGAAAACCCAGGCTTAGGGAAGTAAATGATTTGCACAAGACCATAAAGGTAGTAACAGTGAAGAGACTTGAACCTAGGTCCAATGACTATCAGGGAAACTAGGTAGTACAGTGGATAGAATACTGGGCCGAGTGTCAGCAAGATTCATCTTTGTAAGCTCAAATCTTGTATCAGGCACTTATTAGCTTTGTGACCCTGGGCAATCCACTAAAACCCTTAGTTTCTTCATCTATAAAATGAGCTGGACAATGCAATGACCCTGAACAAGTTGGAGGGATCTATGAGAAAGAACACTATCCACATTCAGAGGAAACACTGTGGGAGTAAAAATGCCAAAGAAAAACAACTGCTTGAATACATGGGTCGAGGGATATGGCTGGGGATGTAGACTCTAAATGAACATCCTAATGCAAACAACAACATGGAAATAGGTTCTGATCAAGGACACAAGTAATACCCAATGAAATTGCTTGTTGGCTGTGGGAAGGGTGGGTGAAGGGGAGGGAAGGAAACAATGTGATTATTGTAACCAAGGAATAATGTTCTAAATTGACTAAATAAACAAATTCAAATGGGGAAAAATAATAAAATGAGCTGGAGAAGGAAATGGCAAACCACTCCAGTATCTTTCCCCAGAAGACCCCAAATGGGGTTAACAAAGAGTTAAACATGACTGAACAACAAAACCAATTACTATAAATTTAGTACTTCATAGAGCTAGAACAAGGGATTTTTCCATCCAGAGCAAGAAGAAAGATGCCTTCAGCTGAGTGGGAGGAAAAAAAGATTTCAGTACACCAACACCAGACAGAATAGGGAAAAGAGGAGAATCATTTGGTAGAGTCCCATTTTAATTAATTATTCTTGTTACTCAGGTGCTATTTAGGTAGTTCCTGCATCATCCTTTCAGGGACTTTGTTAGGACTCAGGGGCAAAGAGGGAGACAGGGTGGTATAGCAGTAAATGTTAGATTTAGAGTGAAAAGACCTGAGTTTAAATCTTTCTACCCAGGTGACCCTGGGTCACCTCTCTAGGCCTTTATTTCCCCAATTATAAAAATGAGGGGGTTGGGGGAGAGAGACAGACAGAGACAGAGGGGGGAGGGGGGAGAGGCAGACAGAGACAGAGGGGGAGGGGGAGAGAGACAGATGAGAGAGAGAGAGAGAGAGAAGGTGACATACTCTTACCTACTTCCTATGCCCAAATACCTGTGTTCTCTCATTATTCTTTGGGCTCATTGGGTCTGATAGAAGTATTGACACAATTCCAAATGCAGGAGGATGTGGCCATGAGAGGCAGCTGATATCAATCCTGTCCTATTACCCCCAGAAGAAGTTGAATGCTAGAGTGTTGCTGCCCTCTAGGTTCTTCAATTCTGGTTCCTACCTTCCCCAGGACCATTGCTTTGGGTGTGAGCTCTTCTTCCATTGAAGAGGTGGTGTTATCCAGTTTTAGGGCTTACAGGAACCAGGATGGCCTTTCAAATCCACCATTTTGACTCACTATCATGTTAAGCCAGCTACCTAATACTTCTTGGGTAGAAACTTATAATTTTGGAAGCCTCCCATTGATCTTATTCTGTATCTCCCTATAAGCCTTGGCTTGGGTGAGATGGTCTTGCATGCAGCTTTAGGGAAGAGAAAATGCCTGGCTCCAATTTCCCCATGTTCTAGCCAAATAAACATAGCAAAGAGAAGCAGAACACATCCTATGGCAGTTGAACTAAAGTAGTCTGGACAGCCAGGAATATTGACACCACAAGGGGTAAAAAGGGAATTATCGCCATGGGTTTTGGGAAGTACTAGGAGTTCTACCCTCAAAGAATTCAGCAAAGTGGCACAGTATAGAGAGTGCTGGGTCTGGAATCAAGAAAACCCAAGGTCAAATATGGCCTCAGATATTTACTGGTTGTGTGACCCTAGGCCTGAAGCCTCTGCTTGCCTCAGTTTCCACAATTGTAAAATGGGGATAATAATAGCAACTATTTTATAGGATTGTTATCAGGCTTATTGAATGTTTTTAAAGCATGTAGGACATAGTCAGAGCTTAACAAATGCTGTTTCCTCTTCCAATATCACTCTCCTGTGTGAAGGTCCACAGCCAATCCCTCTATATCTGATGCTAAGGTTGACTTTTGAATTCTCCAAATTTAGCACCTTCTAAAGCAAAGTCTCCACCATCCCACCCTGGTTTGATGTCTACTCTTTCCACTATACAAAAAAAGTAACACTGGAAATTCAGACAAATTTTTCATCATAGTAATTTGCACCCCATGATTTTACTCTTGCGACATAGCAATTTACCATAATACTCTCCACATGAGTAGAGACTATTTTCTGGACCCAGGACTTGTTGAGAAATATATTAACGTGCAGCTGTGCCATGAAATTTAAAAGGTCAGAAAACACCACCCTGGTGGCACAAGAAGGAAATCTTTCAGCTTTAAAAAGCAAACCTAACTTACCCCCATAGGAGAGTTTACATACTCCGGAGGAGCTACAAATTCCCCATCCATTAGCTGGAATAACCTTTGTATGGTTTGGCATCTTATAAAACGAACAATAAATCAATAGTAGAACAAGGATGATAAGATAATCACATTCCCTCTGGCCTTTCCTTCTCCTCTTTCCTCTGCCCCCAACTGTTGTTATTTTTAGCATGTGGAAGGTGGGGATAAAACTAGGATTAGTGTCTCTAAGGACTAGTGTATGAAACTAACCATAACAAATTCTACAGGCTTTTAAAGAGGAAGACTAAGGGTCAGACTCTTCCCATGATCTTGATGCAGAATTTTCACCAATAATGACGGGAATTTCCCTACAGGCTAAGAGGATATACCCCTTGATAATTGACTCTCATTACATACTTTGTGCTGACTTAAGTTTAATTCATGAAAACTTTAATTAGTTTTTTAAACTTAAGACCAAAAATGTTAAACTACAGCTTGATTTAATTTTAGATTATTTACATCCTATAATAATATATTCTACAATGTTGTATAATATCAAAATGTTCCCATGGTCGGTTATCTTATGTAGCCCCACATTCTTAGATGAGAGTTATATGTTCTCGAAAATTTATAAGGTAACTTCTTTGTCCATTATTTTAGTTCAGTTATAAGAACTAGAATGGGGAAGTTGGGTCTACTCTACTCTTTAATGAAACTTAAATTGAAGTAGTTATTTACCAAATTCAAACCAATATATTAATTTTGATTAGAAATCATTCACACAAACACAAATTTACTGCAAATAGAGATTTAAGACTAGCTCAAAGTCTAGCTCAAATTCAAGAAAGCCTTGTTGTCCATCAATTATTCATAATAATTGCAGGAATTTAAGACAGCCGAGAATGATACCTTGAAATAGCTCCACCTAGGGGAATTTTTGCTCTTCTGCCTTTTTTCCTTCCCATTCATTTGAAACGAAGAAAAAGAATTGGGGGTGTTTAGAAAACCTGAGAACCTAATTCCAGACATCCAAACTTTTGGAATACAGAACAACAGAACAGCCATCTAGCTAAGTACTTCAACTGGGCCTTCTTTTCTTTTCTTTTTTAATGTACACTTCCTACTCATCAAGGGCATGCCTTTTCCATGCCCTTCTTCAACTCTTAATTAGGAAATTTTAGTAACTGTTGCTTAATGTCCTCATTCCTGGCAAAAAAAAAAATGCAAAAAAAACCCAACCCTTAAAAAGCACCCCATAACCACAATTATTTTCTATGGTAGCTCTCTCTGTCTTGCAAAGGAGCCTGTCCAGACCCTTCACAACTCAGGCCATGGTTCCTATCTTGCAAGGTCCTCTAGCTCCATCTTCAGAAGAACCACAAATATGTGATCCAAAACCAGCATTCCCAAACATTATCTACTTATCATTTTCAGGTATGACTCTTGTAGCAAATCACCAATAATTATCTGACAACCTTCTCCCCCCACTCCAATTTTCTCTATTTTAGATTTTTTCAAATTTCATATGTAAATGAATAGAAAGTGGAAAGGAACAAAAAATTGTTAGGTTAAGCTAATGGAACTCTATTTCAATTCTTTGCTTGAAATCACTGCCTTTATTGTGCATATATTGTGGGCAAGAAGCTTTTTTTGGCTTTGAACCGCATTCTACTTAAAAATAATAACCCAAATGCTTGTAATATCTGGATAGTCACTTTATGTCTTTAAGGCTAAATCTATATGGACAAACATTCGAAACTGAAACATAGCAAACAAATTACCAATAGCCAAACTAATTCCACAGATAGTTTACATAGGAGGCAACTATTCCATTTGTTCACATTCAAATAGGATCTTGGTAAAACTTACTAGTCGTTTTTTAAAGATTTTACCTTCCATCTTAGAATTAGTACTATATGTTGGTTCTAAGGCAGAAGAGCAATAGCAGCTGGGCAATGAAGTCTAGTCAACAGCCAGGAATTGTCTGAGGCCAGATTTGAACCCAGGATCTTCCAATTTCAGGCCTGGCTTTCTATCCACTGAGCCACCCAAATGCTCTCCCGCCAGTCATTTTCAAAGCAAATGTAGCCATAATTTAATAGTTTAACTCAATCCAACAAGTATTCCTTAAAACGTATTTATTGAGATTAGGATTGCCTATTTCTAGCACCATGCTAGAAGGCTTTCTTTCAATGAAGTCAAGCATTCTTCCATATTGAAAGCACTAAAACAAGAAAGCTTCAGAGTGTTCATATAGTGATCCCCACTCCAATTCCTAAAGAGATCACAATTGCTTTCTAGCTGCCTACTAAATGAAACCTAGAGCCCAGTGGCTACTGGGAGACTTTAAGACAAAAGTTCTTTATCAGAAAACAGCACTGGAGATTCTCCTAACAGATCATAACTCCTTCAACCAGGATTTATTTTTGAAAATTTACTAAGTTGAGATAGTCAGTTAGACCAACTTTTCTATTCTGTTTCAAGTCAAGTTTACTTTGTTTTTCTCATGTATAAATCAGGCATTACCATGAAGCAAACCATAGAAATACTTTAGTAACTTTGACCAATGTGAACTTACTAAAAGAGAAATTTATATATCAATATGTTCAGACAGTTTTCACATCAAAAAAATATTGTATAATACATAATTCTCTCCCTTAAGAACTATCATTCACAGATTTGATAGTTTCTTTATCTCTAAATGTAACTACAGTAATTTAAAAAAATAATCATTTAAATAAAAATAAAAACTTTTTAAAAATTCTAGATTTTTAGAGTGCCAAATTAATAACAAAACACAATGAAAAATATTTATTAAATATTTCAAATAATACAGTTTTTTTCTATTTATGGAAATGTGTATAGAAGGAAGCATTTTTATATTAATTGGCATCAAATTTTCTCTGGTAGATAAAGAATCATAGGAAGTCAGAGTTGGAATGGTTCTAAATAGTCGTCTAGTCTATCTCAAACACCAGCAGGAATTCCCTTTATAACAGATAGTTATTGAACCCATAGAAACATGAAGATGATGATTTTTATTACCTAAATTTAATATATTACAATGAATAAGCTGTATATAATAGATGAATGGTTCAATAGATGAATCAATACTTCTTTGTGTATTGAAATATTTGTTTTTGATTATTTTCTCATTAATAATAAAAATAATATAAAAACAATAATTTGAACATCAAATTATCAATTGTAATAGAACAGGAATTTCTATATACCACCTAGAGAGCCACACACAGGCACATGATACTTGGAATAGTTTACATTCAATCCATCAGGTTATGAGACCCACCCAGCACTTCCCTTATTGAAGGGCAAATCAAAAGATACATTATTTCACAACAAAGACCTCTAACTAAATATAAAAGCAAGTTCTCACTCATGCACTTTCTTACATATTCAGTCCCACCAATTGTAAAAGGAATATTTGTATGCTGGACAATTGTAAACCAGTTAGAAAATCTCTTAAAGTACCACTTGTTACTTTTCTTCATAATAGACTGTTAGGCTTCTTAGTTGAGCTGCTACTAGCTTCTGCTGCTCCTTTGAAGACTTTTAGATGGGAGGCTTATTCCCTGCAAGGAATGTATAAACTACTCTTTTGTGAGGACAGTATGACAGTAAAGGAAAATAATAAATGTTGGGAGGGTGGTAGCAAAATTGGGACACTAATATACTACTGGTGGAGTTGTGAATTAATCTAGTCATTCTGAAAGGCTATTTGGAATTATGCACAAAGGGCTTTAAAAGAATGCATACCCTTTGATCTAGCAATACCACTACTAGTTCTGTACCCCCCAAAAAAATAAGGAAAATGTTTGTACAAAAATATTCATAGCAAAAAACTGGAAAATGAAGGGTTGTTCCTCCATTGGGGAATGACTGAACAAGTTGTAGTATATGATGGTGATGGAATACTACTGTGCTATAAGGAATGATGAACTGGAGGATTTCTGTATGAAATGGGAGATCCTCCAGAAACTGATGCTGACTAAAATGAGCAGAACCAGAACATTGTACACAGAAAATAAAACATTGTGAAACAATCCAACATAATGGATTTTGCTACTAGTCGCAATGCAACAATCCAGGACCCTCCTGAAGGACCTGCAAAAGAATGCTATCCACATTGAGAGAAAGATCTATGGGAGTAGAAATGCAAAAGTTAAACATATATCACTTATCTCATGTATATATAGGTATGTGATTTGGGGTTTAGGCT
This sequence comes from Monodelphis domestica, assembly GCF_027887165.1. Lineage (NCBI taxonomy): Eukaryota > Metazoa > Chordata > Mammalia > Didelphimorphia > Didelphidae > Monodelphis > Monodelphis domestica. The sequence continues at coordinate 132,532,100 of NC_077231.1, read as the reverse complement.
TTTAAAAAATCACTCTATAGCAAAAGTAAATAATGTGGAAATAGATATCAAGTGATAACATTTGTACAACACAGTGGAATTGCTTGTCAGCTCTGGGAGTGGGAGGGAAGAGGGGAGGGAAAGAAAATGAATCATGTAAACATGGAAAAATATTTCCATGAAATCACAAAAGTGACTCTGGGCAAGTCACTTAACCCTATTTGCCTCAGTTTCCTCATCTATAAAATGAGTTGGAGAAGGAAATGCCAAACCCCTCCAATATCTCTACCAAGAAAACCCAAAAAATGGGATCATGAAGAATTGGACAAGACTGAAAAACAACTGCACAACAATAAAAGATTATTCCAAATACATAGAATGTAATCAATTAAGTTTAATAAACATTTACTGAGATTTTTGGCATAGATGATGACCTAAAAAGTTCAAGTTAAGGCCAATTTCCTTGACCCTACATCAAGAGCAAAAAGCTGTCCCACATAAAATATAAGATTTACAAATAAAAGAGATTAATGGAAAATCTACAATAATGTAATCCTTTGAAAAATAACAATTAAAGACCAACCTGTTGGTAACTGAATCAATACCATAAAAAATAGGCCACTATTCTCATCCCAATTTAGTCCCAAGCCCATGTCAAGAGATAAGATAGATAGATAGATAGATAGATAGATAGATAGATAGATAGATAGAGGGATGGATAGATAGATAGATAGATAGATAGATAGATAGATAGATAGAGTGCGTTTACTAAACACTTATGCTGTGTCAAACAATGTGTTAAGTACTGAGGATACAGATATAAGGGAAAAAAGTCTTCTCCCTTAAGAAGCTTATCTTCTAATGTGAGAGATAATACATAAAGAAGTGCTGGATGAGGGAGAAGGAAGAATAACTAGAAAGTATGCAGGGATATGATGGAAATGTCAAGACTGACCCTGGGGATAAGATGGAAAGGAATTAGTTTCTGGCTCACACTTATCCTTCTCTAAGCCAGTACAGTCCCAGTAACTGATATTTCATAGAATACCTTGAAAGAAATGGCCACAATTTTTCCATGAGTAGATGAAAGTTTTACTAATAGAAATGAAGGGGGAAAGGTGGAGAAAAAGATAAATCAAATTATAGCTCTTGAGGAAAAACTTAGAGAGAGAATAACTCAGAACAAAAGAAAATGTTACCAAAGTAGTAAAAATCCTGATAGTTATTGTCTATAGCCATCTAGGTTGTCTCTTCCTTTTCCAGTGAGTTAGATACCAGACTCACAATTTCTCTCTTCTCTCTGACTTCTGCCCTTATACTTGTGTACATCAACATATATAGTGATTCTCTCTTAAACATCCTAACCACGCAGTTCCTCAGTATACTCATTTCCCATAAACTACTCCCCCACATTTCATCGGTCATTCACAAAGATGATCATACTCTTAATCTTGTTTTCACCCATGAGAGCACCAACTCCATTTTCAAGAATTTTGAAATCCTCCCATCTAACCATAATCTATTGATTTTAAACCACTCTCTCTGCATTCTCTTGCCAAACATTCCTCTTCAATCACACCATGACCTTCAGATCCTTGAACCTACTGTTCTCTCTACCCCTGCAGAATGTTCTCTTAGTTCTGCTTATTTCACTCTGCAACAGTTCACATAGATCTTTTCAGTTCTTTCTGAAATCCTCCAGTTCATCATTCCTTACAGCACAATAGTATTCCATCACCATCAGATGCCACATTTTGTTCTGCCATTCCCCAATCCCTATAGTTTCCAATTCTTTGCCACCACAAAAAGAGAAGCTATAAATCTATAAAGCTATAAAACAGGTCCTTTCCCATTTTTTTAATCTCTTTGGGATATAGACCTAGTACTGGTATTACTGGATCAAAAGGTATGCATCCTTTAGGCATAATTCCAAATTGCCCTCCAGAATGATTGGATCCGTTTACAATTCCATCAGAAATGCATTAGTGTCTGGGTCTGCTTTTCTTCTCCTATGATACTTCATTTGGTGATTTCATTAACTCCTGTTGATTTAATTATCATCTTTAGGCTGACAATTCTCAAAGCCCACCTTTCTTACTTCCAATTGCCTTTCAGACATCTTGAGCACTGGATGTCCAATAAACATCTTAAACTCAATTGAGGTCATCTTTCCTTCTAAACCAAACCCCTTCCTACTTTCATTATTACTGTTGAGGACAACATCCCCTCTCAGCTCAAAATTTTGGTATCATCCTTGATGCCTTATCATCTTTCACCTTCCATATCCAATCTGAGATAATAGTAAAGTCTGGCCTATAGAAAGAACTATTTAAATGTTATTATTTTTTTTCTAAAGCTTGTAAAATCTCTAGACTACTTCTCTTTCTCCCTGGTGACACTGCACCTTATCCTGGTACAAGCCTCATCACTTTATGCTGGAACCATTGCAATGGCCTTCAGGTGGGTCTGCTTGCTTCACTTCTCTCTCTCCATTCCATCAAAGTGAGTTTCCTAAGACACATGGAAAACTATGTCACCTTCCTATTCAGTGACCTCCAGGGGCTCCCCATCATTTTCCCTTCATGACTGATTATAAAAGCCTCTGTTTAGCGTTTATAACCCCATTTTCCTTTCCAGGCTTCTTGTATATATATATATATTTTTTTTTTTCTCTCTGCCATGTACTTTTTGAGACAGTGCTATTGGCTCCTTGTTTTTCCACCAATAAGACACTCTGCCTCTTGGTAACTCCAGGCATTTTGTCTGGTTGTCACCTCATAATTGGAATGCTCTTCCTCCCCATATCTGCCTATTAATTACTCTGCCTTCCTATAAGTCCCATTGAAAATATTTTCAATACAGAGGCATTCCCAACCCATCTTAATTCTAGTGCCTTCCTTCTTTTAATTACTTTTTGTTTTTTCTTCAATATAGTTTGTCTGTATATATTTGTTTCCTTAATTTCCTACATCATTAGACTGAGTTTCTTGAAGGCAGAGACTGTCTTTTATCCCTTTTTGTACCCCATGGCTCAGCACAATGCATGAAAGTAGATAATAAATGTTTATTGATTGACTGACTAAGCCTAAAAATTATATATAGCAAATGGAACTCAAAAATCTAGTTATATAAGATATATTAGAGGAAAGTTAAAAGATAAGAGAGCACAGAAGATATCTACTCTCAAAAGTAATTTTTAAAAGAGGGTAAAGAATAATATTAGGAGTAACTAAGCTTCCTTAAAAGCATAGTTTTTTAAAAAATTAATACCACATTTTTAATCTTAGAAGAAAGTTGTCCAGAATTATAGAAATCATAGAGTAAATTGAAAATTGAACCCCACTGATCACCTGAAAGAAACCTTAAATTTAAGATATCCTAAAATATGAATATCAAATTCACAGATTCTGCAATAAACAAAAATATAATGGAAACACTTGGGGAAAAATATATTATGTTCCAATGAAGCACAGTTAAAATTACATAAAGTTACATAGAAATTAGGGGGAACAATTAAAATGACAAATAATATATATATATAAATAGAGAAAGTCTTATCCCAAGAAATAACATCTTTTAAAATAACTTAATCTTCCTAGAATAAAAATAGACCCTTAATAGAATTGATCACTTTAAAACATGTATGTTTCAAGAATTAGAGCGGAAACTCTTTCAAACATACATATTTGAGATGGACAGGTAGGTGGCTAAGTGGATTGAAAACTAGGCCTAGTGACAGAAGGTCTAGGGTTCATATTTGATCTCAGACACTTCCTAGTTGTATGACCCTGGGCAAGTGACTTAATCCCCCAATGCCTAGCCCTTCCCATTCTTCCACATTGGAATAAATATCCAGTATTGATTCTAAGATGGAAGGTAAAGGTTTAAAAAAATAACACTAAAAGAGGAAGTTAAGTGACATAGTGAATAGAATGTCAGGCCTGAAGTAGGGAGGAACTGGATTCAAATATGACCTCAGGAACTTCCTGGCTACATTACCTTCATTCTTACTCACCCCTCTGTCTAAGAGTTTGTCAGAATGACAGAAAAAATAAGGGTCTGAAAAAAATGCAAGTGAAAAAATCAAATGTGAGCAACTTTAAAGGTCTAAATCATGAAGAATTGGTTACATCTAGAAAGGGCAAAAAGGAATCATGTGATACTTTCAGAAACTCAACTTCTCTAAGGACCAAAGACAGAAAAACATATCTGATTATAGAAGGAAGAAATGAAGTAAGGAAAGGAGGAAGGACATAATGGGGGGAAGGGTAAAGAACTTCTTAGTACTGTGATGCTAAAAGAAAAGAATATTTAAGCTTGGAGTTGGTATATCACATCACCCTCATTCTTCTCTAATGTTGACAAATGAAGGTTGCTAGGGAAGAGTATAGTGTAAATTGGAATGGGCTAGAAAAGGAAAAGGGAGGATTTAGAGATTTAAAAGATGGAGTAGATAGGAAAGAAGAGCCACAAGCAAAACAAACTTCAATTAGCAAAGGTTTCAATTAGTTAAGTATTGTGAAAGGGACAAAAATTAAAAAGGAGCAAAATTCTAATATTATAGTTTTGATCTGGAACAGAGGAAAGAAGTAAGACAGACTCAAGATATTTTTCTTTCCTTTTTTAAAAATCATTTATAGATATAAAAAACATATTATAATAGGAAGTAGCATGAGGGAAACAAAGCTAATCATTATAGCAATGAATGTGAATAGAATGAACTAACCCATAAAATGGAGGATATCAAAAAGAAAAATCCATGAACTTTTATTAATAAAAAATCCACTAAAACAATCAATATCTATATAGATTTCAAATGAGAGATTGGAAAAATGCTTTATATTTTAAAGTTCCACATGATCAAAATCAATGCAATTATGATGAGAAGGTAAACTGTTAAGCAAGGAACATCTTCATAGCAAATATTTCTAATATAACACATCTACCATATGTAGTTAATTCTTCTATAATAGGTATTCCTAAGTATCACTTCACTGAACTATTGTTCTCTTAGTTCTCTGATGCTACAAAGGGTACAAGCATAAAGAACTAACCACTAAGAGCTATTCATTGCATTTGTTCCATATAACCTAAAGTGAATTTGACAAAAACTGCTGGGAAAACTGGAAAAGAGTTTGACAGAAACTAGAAATATACCAACAGCTTATATGATATACTAAGACAAGGTCAAAATGTGTATGTGATTTAGACATAAAGGTAATACCATAAACAAGTTAGAGGGACACAGCATAGTTCATGTCAGATCACTTGATAAGAGAAAAATTTATGACCAAACAAGAGACAAAACGCATTACAAGATGCAAAATGGATAATTTTGATTATAGCAAGTTTTAAAGTTTTTGTACAAAACCAAAGCAACCAAGATTAGAAGGAGAGCAGAAAACTGGAAAATTTTATAGAATAAACATTTCTCAGGTCAAACATTTGGCCAGGCTTGCCAGAAAACATAGACCTGGAGAACTTTTTTTTTTCAATAATACAGAATCAAAGTGAAAGTGAATCATCAATTTAATAGTCATACAAAAATGTTTTCTGTGTTGATGTTTTAAGTAGCAGTTTCTTGAAAGGGGATAAGTATTGATGAATCATTATTGTTGAATATTTAGATCATTGTTAATGTGTTCTTATGATTCTCTTATGTTGAGCATTTCTCTTTTAACCCTTACTTTTCTCACTTTGAGGGAAATCCTAGACTTGAGCCAAACCTAAGCCTTAACTAATTTTTCCAGTGGGCTCACTTTGGGCAGCTACATATCAAGACCAGAGTCCTTGATGGTGGTAGATTCCAAACTGACCCATGACATTGAATACTGGGTCTGATAACCACCTAACTAATCATTTACTTCACAAAAGACACTTCTACCAGAACCAGACACTGTGCTTGTCAATATGGGCCAGAGTATCTGGGACAAGTGTAGAAGAGCCTTTTGAGTAGCCTTGCCAATAAATGGCCTTCTCAACCAAGTGGTGAGAATGGATTCTTTCTTTGGCTCAAACTCAAACCTTTAGCAAAACTCCTTCTAGACTGACAGAGCAAACACAGTTAGTACTTTATAGGCTTAGTAAGACTAGCACAACAACCAAATGATAAATCAAACTTGCTGAGAAAAATGGTATGAATTTCATAAGCTGAGTTTCTTTTGGCATCCAGTTTTTTTTTTAGCAATAAAAACAATTGAGGGCTAGAAAAGGGATCTCTGGTAGGATAGTGGAATAGAAAGTCTAATGCTATCACTCTTTCAGAAACACTGTCCAACCTCATCCCTTTCCCATAAAAAAATGAAAGAGAAAAAATAGGAAAAAATGTTTTCAATGAAAAAAATTCTTGGAAAAATCAGCTGGGTTTGGGAATATAGCTACTTCCATAGAGCCACTATGTACTCACATTACCAGTGAGTACTCTTTGGTACATTATTCCTTGGCACAAAAGACAGGAACCCTACATCACAAATAAAATCATCTCTTCTACAATGAGAACAAAAGGGGTACTGGGGTCACCTGACCTCCCAGTTCTCTAGGCTGACAAGTCCTAGAAACATTACCAATGGAGTTTCTTATGTCTTTCTCCATTCATCCATGGTTGAAAAAGTTTTGGGGAGCTTCTGGTCCACCACGCCACCCCTCCACTACTCAAAATAGGAGGGAACTCTACTCTTCACTCTTATAACCAATTCTTCTCCTGCCTGAAGTAGCCTTCTACCAGAGGGCAACTGTATCTGTGTCTACATGTTGCTCAGGCTCTCTCCTTTCTTCTTCAAATGATCTTTCACTACTCTCAGGAAATTCTCAGACTACTCTCAGATATTCTTTGCTTTGCCAGGAGAAAATATTTTCTTCTATCTCCAAAAAGGTTCATATTTCTCTGAGTCCCCCCACATCCCCTTAAGCTGAAGGCAATCCTACTCCTTCCTGACCTCCCTAAAAGCTTGCTTACCTTTGGGAAATCAGGCCAAACTGAGGGCTCAGGTTGCTCTGAGTCTCCCACACTCTGTTGGAGGCCACAACACTCCCCCCTGCTTAATTATTATTTGTTCTCTCTTCTTGCACCATTCTTTTTTTTTTAATTCTATTTTTTTAAATTTATTTTTAAATATATTTTATTTGATCATTTCCAAGCATTATTCGTTAAAGACATAGATCATTTTCTTTTCCTCCCCCCCACCCCCCATAGCCAACGCGTAAGTCCACTGGGCATTAGATGTTTTCTTGATTTGAACCCATTGCTTTGTTGATAGTATTCTTGCACCATTCTTAAATCTTTTATCTCATTTCCTAGTCTTGGAAAAGCATCCTGAGAAGGATTCAGACATTTCTACTATCTTCTAATACTTCTGCTGAGAGGACCCGTGGATTTCTCTTCCCACCACCAATGCAGCTCCCATCCCAATACTTCATTAAAGCCTTTCAGCTGACTTATATACTGAAGCAAATGCCCCATTTTAGGTTTGCCTCAGTTAATTCTATAATAATTTCCCCTTCTACCATTCTAATCATTGACTTGGAAAATTAATAGACTGCAAATTTCTGTTTTTTTTTTTAAACCTTCACCTTTATTGGCTCAAGGAAGAAGAGCAGAAAGGGCTAAGCAATGGAGGTTAAGTGACTTGCCCAGGGTCGAAAAGCTAGGAAGTATGTGAGGCCAGATGTGAACCCAGGATGTCCCATCTCTAGGTCTGGCTCTCAATCCATTGTGCCACCTAGCTGCCTTGACATTTCAAATTTCTAATAAAAAAGGGAGTTTAATAGGTTTTCATCAAGTATTAAGTGCCTATTCTGTTACGGGGGGGGGGGGGGGGAACAGGAACTAAAGCCTTATTTTGCCTAATAGCTAGGCACATTTTCTAGTCTGTTATATTACTAGCAATACATACAGGTTAAGAAACATTTATTAAGTGACTGCTGAGTGCCCGGAACTCAATTTCAGAGAATACAAAAAAAGGCAAAACCAGTTCTTACTCTTAAGGAACTGACAGTCTAATGGAGGAGGAGGCAACACAAAAACAATATATAAACAAGATGTAGGCAGGATAAATTGGAGGTAATCAATATAGGGAAGACACTAGCAAAGAGGGGGGAAAAATCTAGAAAGATTGTGGGATTTTAGCTGGGCCCTGGAGGAAATAAAGGAAAGAGAAATGATAGAATTCCAGGCAAAGGAAATTCCCATAGGAAATTTTTGAGGAATAGCAAGGAGATCAGTACCATTGGATCACATTATACATTTGAAAGGGGAAAAGATGTAAGAAACCTGGATAGGAGGCAAGAAACAGGGCAGCCTTTTTAAAGGGTTTTAAAAGTTAAACAAAAGATTTTGATATTTGATCCTAGAGATAATAGAGAACCACTAGAATTTATTGAATTTGGTGGGAAGAAGGACATAATCAGACCTGATTTGAATATCTTTCCATTTATATTATCTTAGTGGCAGCTATAAAATACCTAGTTAATTATATTTTTATTTATATTTATATATACTGTATACAGTATATTTATATATACTGGAGAATAACAGTTGAAATTTCTTTAATATGAATTTGGCTACTATGATAGGTGTTTGTATTGTAGCAACAATAAAGACAGAGACTATCTTTAAATAGTCTTGCTTTTTTGTGGAGTTCTCATCAGTGAATGGAGTATGACTACATTTAGAAAATGAGACGTACCATTCCAAAATGTAGATCACATCAAACATCTTTTTCCTGTCTTTCCTTTCCAAACATCTTGTCCTTTTAAGCTAGTCACTTTTTTTGAACTCTAAATATTTGTACAGAATTTCAATTCAGTTCAAATCATAGAGTACCAACTATGCATTAAAATCACTTTTCTAGGCAATGTGTGATATAAAGTTTAGATAGGACATGCTCTCTTTACTTATAGAGTCTATAGTCTTGTATCCAGACAAAATATGCTCAAATCCGATTGGAGAATGCCTATAGACTATGAAAAAAAAAAAGCATTGGTGAAAAGACTTTATGTACTGCTGTGCATGCTTTTTGAAGACTACAGGGAATTGTAATGTACTTGGGAATATATTCATTCACTCAGGAAAGGAGTCAATGCAGTTGCTGCCTTATGTAATCTGCAGGAAGCTATGAATTTGTCTCAGGTCCCTAGGGAAATTCCTGGGAAAAAATTACTTGGAGACTAGCTACTAAACCTCTATTTATGGCAAGAAGTTATTAGACAAGATTAAGTTCCATATAGAAGAAAAACCTTTTGTTTTTGTCATTCACCTCCTAACAGTTGAAGGAGACCCACCATGGACAAATATGGTGATTTTAAATAGAATGTTTACCTACATGGAGAAAAAGACTGTAGACCATATTTGGAAAATGAGAAATGCAAAAACTTGATGCAGAAAAATGTGGTCTCTTATTAGAGAGCTAAAGGAGAACTTACTTTTGATGTTCTAGATACCTGAAAAATGGAACATTCTTCAGTGTTGGTACTTGAATACTTATGGTTGCTGAATTGACAATTTGGTGACACTGATGGTACATAGATCTGTTATGATAAATAGATAATTATTTATCAAGCCAAAATCTCCAGGTTTGTGCCAAGGTTGGAGAAACTACTTCAAGGAGCAGTGAGGAAATTTGGAGGGGCTATAGAATGCATGAATTATACTAAGCTAGTCCAAATATTCTTATGACTTAAATGACCAACAGTTATTATGAAAAACACAAGAAATAGTCCTTTACATGGAACAACTGCCTGCCTAGTCATAATTTATCTGGTCAATCAGTGAAATAGAGGTAAGTCATATGGACAATGAACCAAGCAATTTACTCAGGGGTGGGTGATTGACACCAAAAAAGAGGCCAGCTAATACCAGACCGACTTCACTAAAGAAATTCAAGTCAATCTTGTATGTTTGATGGTTGTTCAGAGCTATTCTTTCTTCAAGGATGGGGAGTCCTGGGTTCAAAAGTAAATATCCTGTTTAGAATTAGCCCTAAGGGAGTGAAGCTGAACTGGATTGCTCAACTTTGATGAGGCCATTAAGTCTTCTAGGACATTAGGTTACTGTTCAGATATTGTTTCAAGTGAAAAGGTAGAATGAGGGATGGGTGGTTACACTATTTCAACAATTGCCATATTTATCCTTAAACTAAGCACTCTAGTAAAAAGAACTGGATTCTGAGCCCAAATTAGAAAAGCATTGTTGCATGGAACAAGCCACTTTTACTTACATTACTTCCATGAAGTTAAGTCAACTTTTACTGGCTGCTGTAGACTCCTACCCAAGAATTAGTCAAGATTGTGAAAGTTACTGATGTGTTAACAGTACTGGGCTAAAAGTGGACTGGAAAGAATTCTCAATATATACAACTGTAATGTGTTTGAAATAACTATAAAGAGCCTCAGCTAGTCTATCATCCTCTGCCTGATTCTCATCTGCAGCCATCCTTGGGAGCTGAGTTCACTCCAAAAGCAATAAAGAATGAATTGTCTCATTTCCCTACATTTCCTTTGTATTCTTTATATTTAAAGTATTACCCACAAGAGTTTCTCAAGAGGTACTTGTTGGGAAAGGCATTTTAGGCATAGCAAATGGTGTTGGAAAAGCTGTTGAAGTTGGAATATGCAAAATGTATGCAGAGTATGACAGATAGTCTGATCTTACTTCTGTGTAGAAACAGAAGGAATGGAGATGGAGGACAGGATTCATAAAGCTCAGTATTCCCCAAGAACGGGATACACTCTTTCTTATCTCTGCTTCTTCATTATTCCTAAATTCCTTCAAAGCCCATGTCTTGTACCATCTCTTAAGAGAAGCCTTCCCTAATTCCCCTAGTCATTAATGCTTTTTCCCTTCTCAAATGATCATGTTCATTTATCTTGCTATGTTATATGCCTATAGTAGAACATAAGATCATGGAGCGCAGGAACTGTTTGTTTGGTTTTTAATTCCTAGCAACCAGCAAAACACTGAACATAGTAGGTTCTTCATGGAATTTGTTTAGATTGTAATAGAGTCAGACAATAGAGAATTCGGGACCAGGTTGAGAAATTTAGACTTTATCTTATGAGTAATGAAAAGTCATTACAATTTTTTGAGCGTTGAAGTGATATAATCAGAGCTTTGCATTAGAAGGGTAATTCTGGCAATAGTAGATAAGGTGATTGAATATTTACAACATTTATTGTTGTTTAGTCATTTCAGTTGTGCCCAACATTTTGTGACCTCTTTTAGGGTTTTCTTGGCAAAGATACTGCAGTGATTTGCCATTTCTGTTCATTTTACAGAGGAGGAAATCAAGGCAAACAGAGTTAAATGACTTATCCAGGGTCACATAGCTGGTGTCTGAAGCCATATTTGAACCTAGGCCTGGCACCCTATGTACTGGCCCACCTAGTTGCCCTATTTAAAACGTAGTAGGTATTTAATCAATGCTTCTTCATTGGTTGACTAGAGTCATGAAGATGTGAACCAGGTAATGATAGTGATCAAATGAAAGGGATATTGCAGAGATAAAATCAATAGGACTTGGGAATTGACTAGATTTAGTGGAAAGAGGGAAAGATTACAACAAGGGGTCAAATTTTTTAAAAAGAGAGTAACCTAAACACTGAGATGAAGATTTATGCTTTACCATCATTTATTGTTGAATCACTTGTTCAAATTACAATCGTTATCTATGTCACACAGGAATTAGCAGAAACTGTCTCAAAAATTAGGTAGTGTTATAAAATGAAAGACTACTAACATAATATTTATGTCCTATACATATATACACACATAGACATCTACTAATATAATATTTATGCTTTTCTCCAAACACATTGCATGTTATAAAGTTCCTTCCAGAGTAGTTTTATTACAGCTTTGCTTATACAGCAGTAAATTTCTCAACCCAACCTGAGCAATTGTTAAAATCAGGGAACAGTTGCTGATTTCACTTTATATATCAAATGATTCATGATTTTATTGGTGTGGGTATTTCCTTCACTGATATTAAACATGACCCCTTTATACTTGAGTAGATCATTTTAATGAGTTGTTATAGTCAAAAATAATAATCAAGTTGTTTTAAACTGGTCTTCCTAGAGTAAAAATATAGTCCTTTTCCAGGCCAACGCTTTTTGGTATTAACATAACCTTTGAGAAGCCAAGATGACAAAATCGTGTCATTTTCAAAGTTAGAAGTGACAAAAGTAACCAATCCAAAGTGTACCAAAAATAAAAAAGATTTCCATCTTGTTTTTTAAGTGTGTAGAAGCCTGGAGCCATGGCAACTTTCTCCAGCACACATTGATTACTTGAGCCCTGGAACATGCCCAATATCTTAACCCAAAGCAAACGAAACAGCCTATCGGGTCCATGCTACCTTGACTAGAGTGAGCTGAAGCCAAGTCCCTTTCACACAGGATCTGTGATCTAAAGACCCTCATCAAGACCCCCCACATGCCTTCCCAAGGCAGAGATTGCTCACTTCTCACAGGAATCCAGATCTGGATGAACCAAATTCTTGGTATCATTTGATACATCGCTGGAATGTTCTTGAAGCCAGAGAGATCATGTAGCTCCAACAGCAAAGAGTCAACCCAAGACACGTAGCCTCTGTGCGTGCTTAAATAAATCTTATTCCAGTAAATAAGAAATATGATTTATGTCAGGCCATCCCAGTTCTTTGAATCAGTAACTCACACTAAGAAAACTAGCATTTAGCATGTGAGATTTCCTTGTCTGCTATGAAGTTCCTAAAGCACTTGTGAGGAGAGGTGGGAAATCAGTGAGAGGAAAGAATGTCAGACTAGCCCCTAATGGGTGGCATGACCCTTGGTTTGTTCAATCCATCAGCATATTTAGAACTGTCGGAGTGTTCCATTCCCTCCAGTAGACAGACAAAGAATTTTTTAGGAAGGGCAAAGAGAGTGCCTTCAGTGCCTTGGGTGGGGTTCCACCAACCCCTTTTATAAAGTGGTATCATTTTTCCAAATTGTTTCTGCCCCCACCTTACTATTCTTTACTTATGATTTTTTTGTTTGCCTTTTCAATTTGAAGAGGAGTGGAAATCAGCTGCCTGAAGAGTATGAGGAGGAAGCAGCTAGGTGGCTCAATGGATTGAGAGCCAGGCCTAGAGACAGGAAGTTCTAAATTCAAATCTGGTCTCAGACACTTCCTAGCTGTATGACCCTGGGCAAGTCACTTAACTGTTATTGCTTAGTCCCTTCTGCTCTTCTGCCTTAGAACCAATACAGAGTAATGAATTCTAAGACAGAAGGTAAGGGTTTAAAAAAAGAGTAAGGGGAAAAAAGCTAAAGAACATGGTTTCAAATCTGTTAAAAATATGGAAGAGAGAATAGATTAATTGTCCCAATGACAAAATAAAGAAAACAAAGTCCTATTAGTACTGAGAACCTGGAAAGCAACTAAGGATGCAAAATGGAAATTTAGAGATTAGTTCTCCTTTCTTCCTCTTCATCTCCTATCTACCCCCCAAATGGGGAAAAGAATGTAAAAAATTTGTGAGGCTCTTAAGGGAGGGGAAATAGTCTCTAATAGAAGCAGAGAAAAGGCTATAGTGGGCTGGGGATGGAATTTCAATAAGTAGCAGAGTAAAGGGGCAGCTAGGAGAAAGCCAGGTCTAGAGACAGGAGTTCCTCTTTCAAATCTGGCCTCAGACACTTCCTAGCTAGGTGATCCTGGGCAAATTACTTAATCCCTGATGCCCATCTCTTTCCATTCTGCCTTGGAAAAACACTTAGTATTACTTTTAAGACCAAAGTGAGGGCTTAAAAAAAAGCCTAGTAAGAACCTTTTTTTTTTTAATATATTTTATTTGATCATTTCCAAGCATTATTCATTAAAGACATAGTTCATTTTCTTTTCCTCCCCACCACCCCCCACAGCCAACGCGTAAATCCACTGGGCATTACATGTTTTCTTGATTTGAACCCATTGCTTTGTTGATAATATTTGCATTAGAGTGTTCATTTAGAGTCTCTCCTCTGTCATGTCCCGTCAACCGCTGTATTCAGGCAGTTGCTTTTTCTCGGTGTTTCCACTCCCATAGTTTATCCTTTGCTTGTGGATAGTGTTTTTTTCTCCTAGATCCCTGCAAATTGTTCAGGGACATTACACTGCCACTAATGGAGAAGTCCATTATGTTCGATTATACCACAGTGTATTAGTCTCTGTGTACAATGTTCTCCTGGTTCTGCTCCTCTCGCTCTGCATCACTTCCTGGAGGTTGTTCCAGTCTCCATGGAACTCCTCCACTTTATTATTCCTTTTAGCACAATAGTATTCCATCACCAACATATACCACAATTTGCTCAGCCATTCCCCAATTGATGGGCATCCCCTCGTTTTCCAGTTTTTGGCCACCACAAAGAGTGCAGCTATGAATATTTTTGTACAAGTCTTTTTGTCCATTATCTCTTTGGGATACAGACCCAGCAGTGCTATGGCTGGATCAAAGGGTAGATATTCTTTTATCGCCCTTTGTGCATAGTTCCAAATTGCCCTCCACAATGGTTGGATCAGTTCACAACTACACCAGCAATGAATTAATGTCCCTACTTTGCCACATCCCCTCCAGCATTCATTACTTTCCTTTGCTGTTATGTTAGCCAATCTGCTAGGTGTGAGGTGATACCTCAGAGTTGTTTTTATTTGCATCTCTCTGATTATAAGTGATTTAGAACACTTCTTCATGTACTTGTTAATAGTTTTGATTTCTTTATCTGAGAACTGCCTATCCATGTCCCTTGCCCATTTATCAATTGGAGAATGGCTTGATTTTTTGTACAATTGATTTAGCTCTTTATAAATATGAGTAATTAAACCTTTGTCAGAGGTTTCTATGAAGATTTTTTCCCAATTTGTTGTTTCCCTTCTGATTTTAATTACATTGGTTTTGTTTGTACAAAAGCTTTTTAGTTTGATGTAGTCAAAATTATTTATTTTACATTTTGTGATTCTTTCTATGTCTTGCTTGGTTTGAAAGCCTTTCCCCTCCCAAAGGTCTGACATGTATACTATTCTGTGTTTACCCAATTTACTTATGGTTTCCTTCTTTATGTTTAAGTCACTCACCCATTTTGAATTTATCTTGGTGTAGGGTGTGAGGTGTTGATCTAAACCTAATCTCTCCCACACTGTCTTCCAATTTTCCCAGCAGTTTTTATCGAATACTGGATTTTTGTCCCAAAAGCTGGGATCTTTGGGTTTATCGTATACTGTCTTGCTGAGGTCGCTTTCCCCCAGTCTATTCCACTGATCTTCCTTTCTGTTTCTTAGCCAGTACCAAATTGTTTTGATGACTGCTGCTTTGTAATATAGTTTAAGGTCAGGGACTGCAAGGCCCCCATCGTATGTGTTTTTTTTTTTTTCATTATTTCCCTGGATATCCTTGATCTTTTGTTCTTCCAAATGAACTTTGTTATGGTTTTTTCTAAATCAGTGAAGAAGTATTTTGGTAGTTCAATGGGTATGGCACTAAATAGATAAATAAGTTTGGGTAGGATGGTCATTTTTATTATATTGGCTCGTCCTATCCATGAGCAGTTAATGTTTTTCCATTTGCTCAAGTCTAGTTTTAGTTGTGTGGCGAGTGTTTTGTAGTTGTGTTCATATAGTTCCTGTGTTTGTCTTGGGAGGTAGATTCCTAGGTATTTTATTTTGTCTAAGGTGATTTTGAATGGGATTTCTCTTTCTAGTTCTTGCTGCTGAGCTGTGTTGGAGATATATAGAAAAGCTGATGATTTATGTGGGTTTATTTTGTATCCTGCAACTTTGCTAAAGTTGTTGATTATTTCAATTAGCTTTTTGGTTGAATCTCTAGGATTCTTTAAGTAGACCATCATGTCATCCACAAAGAGTGATAACTTGGTCTCCTCCTTGCCTATTTTGATGCCTTCAATTCCTTTATCTTCTCTAATTGCTACTGCTAGTGTTTCTAGTACAATGTCAAATAGTAGAGGTGATAATGGGCATTCTTGTTTCACTCCTGATCTTATTGGGAATGCATCTAGTTTATCCCCATTGCAGATGATATTAGCTGATGGTTTTAGATATATACTGTTTATTATTTTTAGGAATGACCCTTCTATTCCTATGCTTTCTAGTGTTTTTAATAGGAATGGGTGTTGTATTTTATCAAATGCTTTTTCTGCGTCTATTGAGATAATCATGTGGTTCTTGCTAGTTTGCTTGTTGATGTGGTCAATTATGTGGATGGTTTTCCTAATGTTGAACCAGCCCTGCATCCCTGGTATAAATCCTACTTGATCATGGTGAATGATCCTTCTGATCACTTGCTGGAGTCTTTTTGCTAGTATCCTATTTAAGATTTTTGCATCTATATTCATTAGGGAGATTGGTCTATAGTTTTCTTTCTCTGTTTTTGACCTGCCTGGTTTTGGAATCAGTACCATGTTTGTGTCGTAAAAGGAGTTTGGTAGAACTCCCTCTTTGCTTATTATGTCAAATAGTTTGTATAGTATTGGAGTTAGATGTTCTTTGAATGTTTGATCGATTTCACTGGTGAATCCATCAGGCCCTGGGGATTTTTTCTTAGGAAGTTCTTTGATGGCTTGTTGGATTTCATTTTCTGATATGGGATTATTTAAGAATTCTATTTCCTCTTCTGTTAGTCTAGGCAGTTTGTATTTTTGTATATATTCATCCATTTCTCCTAAATTGGTGTATTTATTGCCATATAATTGGGCAAAGTAATTTCTAATGATTGCCTTAATTTCCTCTTCATCGGAGGTGCTGTCCCCCTTTTCATCTTTAATGCTTTTAATTTGCTTTTCTTCCTTCCTTTTTTAATTAGATTGACCAGTACTTTGTCTCTTTTGTCTGTTTTTTCAAAGTACCAGCTTCTTGTCTTATTTATTAAATCAATAGTTCTATCACTTTCAATTTTATTAATTTCTCCCTTAATTTTTAGGATTTCTAGTTTGGTTTTCTGCTGGGGGGTTTTAATTTGATCACTTTCGAGTTTTTTCATTTGCATTTCCAATTGATTGATCTCTGCTCTCCCTAGTTTGTTAATATAAGCATTCAGGGATATGAATTTGCCTCTAATTACCGCTTTGGCTGCATCCCAAAAGGTTTGAAAGGATGTCTCGCCATTGTCATTTTCCTCGATGAAATTATTAATTGTTTCTATGATTTCTTCTTTAACTAAACGGTTTTGGAGTATCATATTGTTTAATTTCCAATTGGTTTTAGATTTGGTTTTCCATGTACCATTACTAATAATTATTTTTATTGCCTTGTGATCTGAGAAGGCTGCATTCATTATTTCTGCTTTTCTGCATTTGTGTGCTATGTTTCTGTGACCTAATGTATGGTCAATTTTTGTGAATGTGCCATGTGGTGCTGAGAAGAAGGTGTATTCCTTTTTGTCCCTATTTATTTTTCTCCATATGTCTATTAATTCTAATTTTTCTAAGATTTCATTCACTTCTTTTACCTCTTTCTTATTTATTTTTTGATTTGATTTATCTAAATTTGATAATGGTTGGTTTAAGTCTCCCACTAATATTGTTTTACTGTCTATTTCTTCCTTCAATTCTCCTAGTTTCTCCATTAGAAATTTGGGTGCTATATTATTTGGTGCATACATGTTGATTAATGATATTTCCTCATTGTCTAGAGTCCCTTTTAACAAAATATAATTACCTTCCCTATCCCTTTTGATCAGGTCTATTTTTGCTTTGGCTTTATCAGATATCATGATTACCACTCCTGCCTTCTTTCTATCAGTTGAGGCCCAGAAGGTCTTATCCATCCTTTAATTCTGACCTTGTGGGTGTCAACCCGCCTCATGTGTGTTTCTTGAAGACAACATATGGTAGGGTTTTGGATTCTAATCCATTCTGCTATTCATCTATGTTTTATGGGTGAGTTCATCCCATTCACATTCAAAGTTATGATTGTCATTTGTGGACTCCCTGGCATTTTGATAGCCTTCCCTAATTCTAACCTTTTCTTCTTCGGCTCTACCTTTTAGTCCAGTGATTTACTTTGAATCAGTCCCCCTTGTCCCCTCCCTTGATGTTTCCCTTTTTAGTCCCTCCCTTTTTGTTCCCTCCCCCTCCCCCCTCTCTTTCCCTCCCTTTTTGTTCTCCCTCTCCCCCTCCCCCCCTTGGTTTTCCCTTCTCCCTACCCTTGTTGGGTAAGATAGAATTCAAGATCCCAATGGATCTGGATGTTTTTCCCTCTCAGAGTTGATTTCCCTGAGATTAAGGTTTAAGTAAGAAACCCTCTCTTCCTCTCCTTCTTATAGGAGTTTTCTTCCCCTCCCCTTCCCATGTGAATCTTTGTGTGAAAAGATTATTCTATTTGGTCTTTCTTTACCCCCTATTTATACATTACATTTTCCCCACATATTAGTATACATAGATTGATATAAATGTAGTCCTTATAGAAGAGAGTTTGAGTAAAAGAAGAAGATAACATTTTTCCCCTTTCCTTAATATTTACCTTTTCAGGTATTCCTTGCTCTTTGATTTTCGGTATCAAACTTTCCACAGAGCTCTGGTCTTTTCTTTGCAAAAATTTGGAAGTCTTCTATTTTGTTGAATGCCCATACTTTCCCTTGGAAGTATATAGTCAGTTTTGCTGGGTAGCTGAATCTTGGTTGAAGACCCAGCTCTCTTGCCTTTCTGAAGATCATGTTCCATGCCTTACGATCATTCAGAGTAGAACTTGCAAGGTCTTGTGTGACCCTGATTGGCATTCCTTTATATCTAAATTGTCTTTTTCTGGCTTCCTGTAGGATTTTTTCTTTTGTTTGATAGCTTTGGAATTTGGCAATTACATTCCTGGGAGTTGTCTTTTGGGGGTTTAGTGTAGAAGGTGTTCTGTGAGCTCTGTCAGTGGCTGTATTGCCCCCTTGTTCTAGAATCTCTGGGCAATTTTCTTTGATTATATCTTGTATCACCATGTCCAGTTTGGTGTTTATTTCTGGCTTTTCTGGAAGTCCAATTATTCTTAAATTATCTCTTCTCCCTCTATTTTCCAGATCTGTCACCTTGTCGGTGAGATATTTTATGTTCTCTTCTAATTTCTTGGAATTTTGGCTTTGCTTTATTAATTCTTGCTCTTTTACACGATCGTTGTCTTCCAGCTGCCTGATTCTGGCCTTTAAAGCCTGGTTTTCCTTTTCAGTTTCATCACACCGGTTTTGTAGATGCATGAATTTCTTTTGCATTATTTCCCACTTTTCCTCCCAGAGGGCTTCCATCTTTTTGGTCATTTCTGATTAAAATTCTTCATGGGTTTGTGGAGAGTTTCCATTTCCTTTGGAAGGTTTTGGAGCATTTTCTTGTATATCATATTCTATCTCCTCTGTATTTTGTATTTTGGCTCCATAGAATGTGTCCAAAGTCGCCCCTTTCTTCTTATTTTTCTTGGTATTTTGGGGCTTCTGTGCTTCTGTGGAGTTTGCCATCTCTGAATGTGGAGGATTAGCTTTTCTTATCTCTGTGTGGTGTTCAGAGGCTTTAGTCCTGGGCAGATTGTCGGTTCTATGAGCTTTCCCTGGGTTGCCTTAAGGCAATGACTTTCACTGGAACTGGAATGGAAGGGTCGGACCAGGAGGCCACACTCTCCCCCGGTTCTCTGGGTTGGGTTGCTTTCCGGAAGTTGCCTTCAGAATAGCTGGCCATGAGGCTGTTTCGTTGGCCCTGAGGGTTGCTGTTGTTTCAGACCCTGCTCTCTGTGGGGGGGATGGGCTGCGGCTTCCCAGAGCCTTGGACTCTGAGCTCCTACCCCTTAAGTCTGAGTGATCTCGGGTTCTAGCTTTTGAGGGGGGCCGTACCTTTTGATCCAGGTCCAGGTCCAGGAGGAGGATTCCCAGGGTCTATGCTGTTGATCGTTTTGAATTTCGGTGCCTTAGGAGCTTATAGTTTGAGATCGGTCAGGAAGGGTTTTCCGGAGATCTGAACTTTAGCTTTCTCTAAGCTGCCATCTTGACCGGAAGTCCAGTAAGAACCTTTTGATTAGATTTGAATGTAGATTTTTTTCTTCTTTTGGCCTAGCCAGACAAAAGAGTCTTTGTAACTGAAATTGAGTTAAGGAAAGTCTAAATTCATTAATCAGGATACAATTTCCTCTGCCTAGAGGGAATCACGGAATTAGGAATGATCTTTTTGATACTGAATTTGATGAGTTTGTTGTACTATATAATGATTGAAAAACATAGGTGAAATATGAATATTTCACACTGAATTTCTTATTTTTCTCTTTGGTTGGTTTTCTGGAGACTCTACAAAGTATTGTTAAATTGATAATCAAGATTTCAAATCATTTTCACTACATCCAAAATGCTTTTTGTATTGGAAAATGAGGGGATGCCCTCTGATTGCAGAATGGCTGAACAAATTGAGGTATATGTTGGTGATGGAATACTGTTGTGCTCAAAGGAATAATAAAGTGGAGGAATTCCATGGAGACTGGAACAAGCTCCAGGAAGTGATACAGAGTGAGAGGAGCAGAACCAGGAGAACATTGTACACAGAGACTGATACACTGTGGCACAATCGGATGTAATGGACTTTTCTACTAACAGCAATGCAATGATCCTGGAAAATTCTGAGGGACATAAGAGAAAGAATATTATCCACATCCAGAGAAAGAACTGTGGGAGTAGAAACCCAGAAGAGAAACAACTGCTTGATCACAAAGTTTTAATGGGGATATGATTGAGGATATAGACTCTAAATGATCACCTCGCTACAATATTAATAATATGGAAATAGGTCTTCATTTATGATACATCTAAAACCCAGTGGAATTGCTTATTAGCTATGTGGAAGGGGCAGGGAAAGAACATGAATCATGCAACTATGGAAAAATATTCTAAATTGATTCATTAAAATTTTTTGGATCCTAAAAAAATAAAATAAAATGTATTTTGTCTCTGTCTCCTCTTCTCTTCTTTGTCTTTTCTTTCTTCCCCCAATTCTCAGTAGTGTATCAGTAGTTAAAGCGCTTGACCTGGAGTCAGATGAAAGAAAATACAGTTGAGTCAGAAGATTCAATTTCCTTCTTACTATCCTAGCAGCATTCTGGGGACAGCAGCAACTGGAAGCAAAGTCTGTCCTGGGGCTGGAAAAACAAACAAAAACATATCTACAGTCCTGAGGAAAGGCAAGTTCTGGGGCTCTACGAAATGACCAGAAGAAAAGTTATACCAAACCTAACATGGACTTTTTGAGGACTCCAGCAGACTTCTAAGAACCGGGATGAGGCTTCTTCGAAGCCTATTTTGTCTCATGTACTCTAATCTCTAGATTACTTTCCTCTGGATTCTTTGGAGAAAGTCATAGACTTGTGGGCTTTTTATTTGCACTGGGGCAGCTGGGTGGCACAGTGGATTGAGAGTCAGGTCCAGAGATGGGAGGTCCTGGGTTCAAATCTGGCCTCAGATACTTCCTAACTGTGTGACCCTGGTCAAGTCATTTAACCTCCATTGCCTAGCCCTTACCACTCTTCTGCATTAGAACCAATACATAGCATTGATTCCAAGATGGAAGGTAAGGGTTTTTTTAAAAAAATGTTGTTTACCATAACTACTTCGTGGTCTACCACCCTTCTTTTAAAAGATAATTAAATCTGGCTAATGAATTAACTCATCCTACTAAAGAAAAAAGAAATACCCTGGTGGGAGCTCATGAATGTGGTGGAAGCATGTGAAAACTCCTCCATCCCTCAGGGGCATCCCTCTCACCCTAAGGAGAAAGGCAGAAGCTCTTGTCTTTGGACCAAGCCTGCCAGTGTGAGGAGGGGTTGGGATAATAGCTCTAGAGGATGCAATACAAGTGAGAGCCAAGGATAAGCGAGACCCAAAGAGTAAAATCATCTTTAAGACTGGCCCTACAGAGACTCCAGCAGGAAAGCTAGAGAATGCCAAAGGAAACAGCAGGAGCATGTCCAGAAGAATGAAGAAGGGCTCTGCTTTACCTGTGCCCCGCCCCACCCCCAACCATTGGTGCTCTCTAAGCTAGAGCTCACTTTCCATGAACTCTATGTATTCTGTGGAAGAGTGTGTCACAGATTTGGGACAATATTTAAATGAGTAAATACTCCATTCTTAAAGCCAAAAATGTCTGGCTGATGGATAGCATCTGATAATCATTAGGGTGGTATGAAGGAGGCACCTAGATGGAGGCTTGAGAGTTACAGTATTATATTAAATAATACATGCAAGGGGTAGCTAGGTGACTCAGTGGACAGAGAGTCAGGTCTGAATATAGGAGGTTCTGGGTTCAAATTTGACTTCAGAAACTTCCTAGCTGGGTGACCCTGGGCAAATCACTTAACACCACTTAGCTCTTAATGCTCTTCTACCTTGGAATCAATACTTAGTATTGATTCTAAGGTGGAAAGTAAAGGTTTTAAAATAATAATAATTACAAAATATGTAAGCTGTGGAAAGTGGCATGGCACTTGGTCAGCACATGGACTATGGTTCATCTCCTGATTTGTGGGTAGGCAGCTAAGACCTTTAAAACAACATGAACTGTGACCTGACAAATAACTGCTATTGACTGTTTCAGTGACTTGGGGCCTAGGTGCTCTTTACATAATGGATGGAGGCATCTAAGGTAAAGGGCCTTCTATGCTTATAGAAACAGGTTCCAAATAAGCAATGATAAGAAAAAAATTCAGAGTAAAATAAGAGGATGTCAGAATAAAGATTTTTGTTGTAGACTACTGTGAGTTCTCTTAGAAGTATTCCTTGTCTCTCTTTTTCTGGTTCAGTTGTGCTCTATAAATATTTCCATCAGCCTTGTTTAAGCAAAAGCTTATCATAGATCAGTTCGATAACTTTTTTACTTTTTGAAAAAGAACATTTTTAAAAATTCTGAGACTTTAAGGATAAATGCTAAAGGATAGAGAAAAATTCATAGATTGTCTTTAAGAGGAAAGGAGGAGAATTTAGATACAAGCCCTTTCAAGACAAATAGAAAAAGATATTTCCATATACTCAAATGCAAAAAAGAAGATTCTGTGTGAAAATGTGAAATCCATTTCATATTGTTTGCATTTTTAAAAAGGATATGACAGATTTTACAGATTAATTTAATAAGTGTTCTGCTTGTCTGCTTTTCTGAACATCCATCTCTCTATGCATTTTAAAAAATGTTCTATGAACACTTTTTCTTTTCCCTCAATATTGCCAACTTCTCTGACCCCTGATCCCTGAGTCTCCCCAATTAAAAACTGAAAGAAGGGGAAAATGTTTTATAACAACTAAGCAGAGAAAATTAAAATGGATGACATAGTTGCCATCAAAATGTTGTCAAATGTTGTAAAAAATGTATATTACTGCATGGTGTTTCTCACCTATTTAGTTAGGAGGTGGGAACACACTTATGGTAAATCCTCTAGAAACATAGTTGGTCAGAATTCCTAAATAATTCAAAGTTGTTTTCTGTGCAATATAGTTGCTCTTGTATAAATTGTTCTCATGTGTACTGCTTACTTCACTCTAAATTAGTTCCTACTACTCAAGATTCTCTGAAAGCATCATATCATTTTTTTAAAGAGCAAAGATATCCCATTAAATTTCTGTACTACAATTTGTTCAGTCAGTCCACCTCCAGTTACCCAAGATGCTAGCTAAGGTACCTCCTTAAATTCTAGCTCTTTTCTTTTCCTCCCCCCCCCCTCCCCCCAGCTCTCCAATTTTAACCCTATCTTCATGATCAGGTAATAACTATTTCCTACTAGCATTATCCTCCCTCTTAATGTTTCCTCCATCCCCACTTGTTTCCTATAGAGTTTGATGTTGTTCATCCTTAATTTTTGAAGAGGACCAGTGAAATCATGGAATGATGTCTAAACTTGCACATGATTTAGATTTGAGTGAGGCAGAGTTGCACAAAGTTATCAGTCTCACTCACTCTTCCGGTCACTGAAGTTCAATGGCAAGACAAAAG
Organism: Monodelphis domestica; assembly: GCF_027887165.1. Classification (NCBI taxonomy): domain Eukaryota; kingdom Metazoa; phylum Chordata; class Mammalia; order Didelphimorphia; family Didelphidae; genus Monodelphis; species Monodelphis domestica. The sequence goes on along the minus strand of NC_077231.1, from coordinate 132,508,190 downwards.
TCAGGAATGAATAGTGATGGCTTGGGATTATAGTGGAAGACTTTGGTCTCTTTGATCTCTGACCAAGCAATAGGCACTCCACAGTGCCTGATTCATCTACCCATTCCACTAGGGAAAGTCTTCACGTGCTTAGGGTAGACATGTCCCTACCATCAATGGGTTTAAAGCCTGTCAGTTAACCTTGACTTGATTTGCCCCATCTACCAAAAGTTTTACCAGAGTTCCAGGTGACCGTTAGGTGAGGGGAGGATACCAAAGATGGATTAGCAACTGTGAAAAGATCTTGGCAAGCACTCACCCCAAAAGGGCTGGTCCTCTCTTCACACCCAATACATTCCAGATAGGTTGGAGAGTTTGCTATATTTCTACTTCAAACTCGGTGTATTTGATCTATTTCATATAAAAGCAAGGTTCACCTGACAGCAGTTCCTTAACCTTTTTTTTTTATATTTATAAAATTTTCTTTTTATGTATGCCAACTATAAGAAATGGCAAGATCCACCTTTTTAACCCTTAAGTTTCTATTCAGTTCTGATCTCTTCATTAAGAAAGCTTGAGAGTGCTCCACTCAATCAAAATTCATTTTTTCTCCTTGTAGGATTGTACCTAGCTTTCAGGGTTAGTTATTCTTGGGTAAAAACCTCTACCTTTTGTCTTCTGGTATATTGGATTACAGGTTTGTCCTTGGTTTACATGTCTTTTGTGATTCTGACATTGGCTACTTGGTATATGAACTGCTTCTGGCTCTTTGCATTTTATTTTCTTTGATAAGAGAACTCAATGAAATTACTAACTTCCTTTTGGGGTTGTTTTAGGAAGATAAGTGGGTACATTTTACCAAAAATATGAAGTTTTCACAGATGATTACAGGAGATTATATATTCACATTCTCGTGACTAGTAGAATGGTACAAGGAATCTAAGATCCAGTTGTATTTATAGTTTCTTGATTATTAAAAAAAAAGCATTTGACTCGGTATAGAGCAAAACAGCTTTAAAAATTTCTTCTTTAGCAAGATATCCTCAATATGTTAAGATCAAGCAAAAATCCCTTGATCAATATAACTGTAGAGACTTTGCCCAATGATTGTCTAACTATTAATATCAAGTAAAACATAAAATAAAAAGATAGCTACTACTACTGTAATATAACAAATATATTCATAAAAATCACTTAATTATGCAAAATCACAAGATAAAAGTCACAAGTCTATTGGAAAGAATATGATTTAGGGCTCAATGCCTAAAAATCTTAATTAGTGATACATAACAAAATAAATATAGGAACCTAATGTAATAGTGGAACAGTTTGATACATATTAAACAGTTAATAAATATACAAATATGAGGGCAGCTAGGTGGCTCAGTGGATGTAGAGCCAGACCTAGGGAATGGAAGTCTGAGGTTCACATCTGGTTTTTAGATTCTTCCTCACTATGTGACCCTGAGCAAGTCACTCAATCCCCACTGCATAGGCCTTTCTACTCTTCTGCCTTGAAGCCAATATGATTCTAAGAGAGAAGGTAAGAATTTTTAAAAACACTACAACAAATAGTGGCAATTTCTGTGGTTTGAGCTGCTGATTTTCTTGTACCCTTTATCCTATAGGGCCTGAGGCTAGCAAAGTTGAATCAATGCTATTTTAGGACAGGGGAAATCAATCATGGTGGGAGGTGGAGAAGGGAGAGGAGAACCACCTTAAAAATTATTTAAAGTTTTCTTGTGGAAATAGGTCTTGTATAGCACATTTTGGGTTCTCTAGCTGTTTCTCATAGAAGAATTATCATATAAGCAAAGAAAAGTTGGGTTATACCCAAATCATTCTCTAATATACCAATCATGTGGAACAAATTCATATTTTCAAAATAGTTGTAAAAGCAGAACTGACTGTATATTTGACAAAGGTGTTCACCATTGTCATGAATTATTTTGCAAATTCTATATAAGATCTAAAAGAATTTTGACTCTTTGGTGAGAAAGAATGATTTAGCAAGCCACAAATGGATAAAGAAGATTATAGAGATTATGGCATGCATTTGGATGATCAGGATGAGCTTTTTCATTCCTTTGGCTTTGTTTTATTGTTTCTTATATCTCATGGAGGGGAGGTATTAGTTTCCACTTGACCAGTTCTAATTTTTAACAAATTTCTTCAGTGAACTTTCATGCCTCTTTTATTGTTTTCTAAGAGTTATTTTCATCAGTGAATTTTTGTGCCTCCTTTTCCAGTCAGCCTATTCTGATTTTTAAAGAGTTATTTTCTTTAATGAATTTTTCTGTCTCTTTTACCATTAGCCCATATCTTGTTTTTAAGATATTTTCTTTAGTAAATTTTTTAGGTTTCTTTTACCAAGCCGTTAATTTCTCTTTTCACAATTTTCTTTCATTGTTCTCATTTCTTTTCCCAATTTTTCCTCTACCCTCTTATCTCTTTAACTCTTCCAGGAATTCTCACTGGGCTTGAGTCCAATTAGTATTTTCCTTTGAGGCTCTGTTTATGGTCTTTTCACATTGTTGTCTTCTTCTGGGTTTATGTTTTGGTCTTCTCTGCCACTGTAGCAGCTTTTATGGTCAAATTCTTTTTTGCTGTTTGCTCATTTTCCTCACATCTTTTTTTTTCATTTTGACCTTTGTGTAAGTGATGCTGTGCTCAGCTTGGGATAGGGAAATACTATGCCAAGCTTCCAGCTTTGTTGTTTTTCTATTTTCAGTGCTAGTTTTTTGCTGTTTCCAAGGTGCTGAGACCCTGGGAGAGATGTGATCATTCCTGTCCTCATCTGTGCTCTGGTCTTCATTTGGGAAGGGCCCCTAATTCCCTACAGCCAGACATGCTAGGACTCTGTTTTGCCTTGCAGCTGCAACCAGGGCCCTTGCTCCCTTGTGGAAGGACCCCTCCCCCTCAATCTTTCTCTCTGCCCTGCAACTGTGTCTCAGAAGGCAATAGAATTTCTAATCAGTTTTGGCTAGCTCTCTGGCCAGTTGTCCAATACCTTACCCTTTCTGGGTGGTAAGTCCCTGAAGCTGCTGCCTGTAACCACTGTGGCTGCTGTAATGTGTGTGGGCTCTGGACAGGCCTCCATTCTGGTGTTACACATTTCTCTTGCCAACCTTCCAAGCTTTCTTAGGTCAGCAAAAATGTCTCACACTGACCTTTTGTTGGCTCTATCACTCCAAAATTTTACTTGAAGCATTATTTTTAAAGTTATTTGGAGGGGGATTTTGAGAGAGTTCAGCTGGGTTTCCCCTAATCCTCCATCTTCTTAATATAGAGCTTGAAAACTAGATAGGATGTGGACAGTTGAATGGGAGCAGGGACATTCCAGAGGAGAGAAAATACAATCAAGGATTCAGGTAAGACTGGGTTTGGCTATAAATAATATATTTCATATGAGAAGCTGTAGCTTTGAAATTTATGCTTTGGCAATCTATAAGTATTAAAACAGTACCAGAAAAAGATAGAAAAGTTGGTGTTTGTCAGATTAATAACAAAAAATAAAATGGCAAAAAAATATCATTTGGAAATGAATGGTTTTAGCATTATAGAGAAAATACTATAAGATAATAATCAGATTTCCATTTAATTTTGGGCTTTGCAGTTATATCCCAAATAATAGAAATGATTATTTCATTAATAAGACAGCATAAAGTAGTAGATAATTAATAATAACAACAACAACAACTAGCACTTATTCTAGTCCTTTAAGGTTTACAAAACACCACAATATGTTTCTATTTGATCCTCAGAGCAACCTTGGTGAGGAAAGTGCTATTATTATTTCTATTTTGTAGATGAGGAAACTGAGGCTGAGGGAGTTTATGTAACTAGCCCAGGACCACTTTCCAAGGAAGGTGACTTTTGAGTTCAGGTCTTTATGACTACTGAGTTCAGAGCACATATCAGTATGCTACCTGGCTGCCTTTGAAGTCAAAACAACTTGAGTGCCACACAAGCATGGCATCATGGGAGGTAGTGTGGTTTAAGAGTTAGGGTACTGAGCTTGGAGTCAGAAAGGCTTGGGTTTCAGTCCCATCTCAGACTCTTGCTGGCTAGGGGACTATGGGCAAATCAAGTAAGTTTTCTAAAACTGAGTTTCATCAGCTGCCAAATAGGGATAATATGAACATCTTCCCCTCAGGGGATTTAGGATGCTTCAAGGAAATTGATCACTATCATCATGGGCAATTGAGTGAGTTCGGTGCACTGCAGACTCTTTCTAAGACTTTAAGTTATAGGTAAGTCCCTTACAGCAGGGAGGTGGGACAGTGGCTACAATGCTGAGATTGGAATCAGGGAGCTGAGTATAGTCTCGCCTCAGACATACGATTTAACCCTCATCTATAGTTTTCTCTTCTATCTAATAAGGGGGCTGGATTCATTTCAGCTCTGAATCTAGGATCTCAGGATCCTGTAATTGTCAACCTCTATTGGATGAGCGAGTTTGCCATATGGATAAAATCATATACATACATATAATCACAAAAGCACATTTAATCAGGCAGGTAACAGCTATTTAAGCCACCATAATTGTCACAATACATGTGATGCTTTCTAGGCTCTTTGTGAAGTTTCATGGTATCTAAAAGATCATAATCCATGTATTGTGAAAAATTTTCACTTAAGCATATGAAATTTTCATTCACTCACAGTAGATTGCCACTTTGTGGAGACTAATTTCAAATAGGCGCTTAAAAAATGAGGCATGTTATTCTAAAGTTTTTCTCACAATTATAAAATAGTCAACAATCCAGGCAATGGTAATTAAAATCTGAATTCCTTGGAGACATGGAAATGACCATTGCTAAGCAGCAATTATGTGCTTATAAACCTTTGGCCATCGTGAATAGGGCTTGGAAATATGGGACCTTGTGGTAGGCAAGAAAGATAAAACTTTCCCATGACCTAAAGGGACTTTACAAAATAATCACAGATGTTTCATACCAGAAAAGCTGGAAAAATTGCATGAAGGGCTGTGAAAATCTTAGCTTGGGGGGAGGGGAAAGGGGAAGGAGAGTGACAGTGGAAGAGGAAGCAAATTAATACAAGTTAGAGCTAAAAGCAGAATTTTCAAAATCAGCCTGTCTGATTTTTCACATGTTGACTGCCTAAATCATAAAGGCCTAGTTAGGAGGAAGCAAATATTGCACTGTATTTTCCCATTGTCAAGATATCTGTGAAAGTAACTCATTTTACTTTCAGTGAAAAGATGATGATTATTATTTAAGACCACTTTATAAGGAGACATTGAAATCACCTTGGAAAAGTATGGGCCAGGATGCCATGAAACTAGCTGTTTCAATGATGAACTATGTGAATGAGAGAGTGCAATGATCTTGAAGTTTCCTTATTTCCTCATCTGCAATATGGGGGAAATATGTGACTGCACTTGCAAGCTGGGAAAATTCTCAAGATACCATCAACTCTAGTGGATTTTTCACCCAAAGTATAAGAAAACTAAAAATTTTAGAGTTGGAAGGGGTCTTAAAAATCATCTAATCTAAACTCCTCTCTTTTTAAAAGAGGAAACTGAAGTCCCAGGAGATTAAATCCAACCGTTTCATTTTCATAAGAAGAACTTGAAGAAGTGAGGTGAGGGGACTTTGTTTTCAGGGCAAAATATAACTCCCTGAGCCTGGTACTCCAGGTCTCCTAATTTATCTTTACTATGCCTTTTTATATTATCCTTGCCTTCCTTACCTCTAACCCTTCACTTCTCTAGTTTCTTTCAAGATTCAGCTAAAACCCCATTTTCTTTAACAGCCCTTCCTGATCTCACCTGTCTGTCACTTGCTATTCTCTTCCCTCTCAAATTATCTTCCATCTACCCTCTATATATCCTGTACATATATAGTTACTTTCCGTTTAGAATGGGTAGACAGTAGTAACACTCTCTTTCTAGATTCTTAAGTAATTCCTCAAAAATATGGACTACATTTGTGCCTTCTTTTGGACCTCCAGAACCTACTAAGACTGTACCCGATATGGAGTAAGACTTTAAGAAATATTGTTCACTACATTGCACACAGTAAGAGCAATATTGTACGATCATCAACTGTGAATGTCTTAGATATTCTCAGCAATACAATGATTCAAGACAATTCTGAAGAACTTATGATGTGTAGAAGTTGGCATGAGAGCTGAGATTTAAAGAATCTAGAGCTTCTATGAGCAGTCTATCTCATAACCTAAAAGAGAGAGTATGTTCAAGGCATGGGAATCAACATCTGCTCCCACTGAGAGAGGAGATGGAATATAATGCATAGGGAATGGTAAAGAGGGTAATTTGGCAAGATTATAGAATGTGTGAGGGGCAGTTATGTGTGATAAACCAGAAAAAGTAGCCCAGGGGACAGATTAGAAAGGGGATTCAAATCCTAAATTAAAAAAAAAAGTAATTGTACAGTTAAAAAAAAGAACTCAATGAAAAATGTTCTTTATCTCCATAGAAAGAATTGATGGAGTCTGAATGTAGATCAAAGCATACTTTTTAAATTTTTCTTCATTTTTCTTAATTTATTGTCTGTTTTCTTTTACCACTTGACTAATGTGGAAGTGTTTTACTTGACTGTACACACACACACACACACACACACACACACACACACACATATATAATTACTTGCTATCTCAAGGAGAGAGGAGGGGAGAGAATGTAGGGGAGAGAGAAATGGAGAATGTGAATCTAGAACTTTAAAAAGCAAATGTTAGAATTGTTTTTACATATAATTGGGAAAAAAGTTAAATTTTTAAAAAGAAATATTTTCACTGATTTACTGATTGATTACTTACTTTAATGTTGTCAACCTTCTAGCCAAATTAAACTATTAGCTGGTCTCTGATCTTATTGAGCAACCTTTCACCTTCATATACTTTTATGGGATATCCCCCAAACTTTGAATGCATTCCTCTCAGTTTGGCCTATTTAAGTTTGGCCTATTCTCCAGTGCCATCTCCTCCATTAAGCCTTCCCCAACCCTCTCTAGCCAAAAGTGATCATTATCTCCTCAAAATTTACTAAAGGATTTTTAGTTGTCTCTTGTCTCAATCTACCTTTGTCGTGCTATTTGTTTCTGTGGCTTATTCTTCCTAGTAGTGTGGAAATCCCTTAAGGGAAGGGTGTGTGTGTGTGTGTGTGTGTGTGTGTGTGTGTGTGTGTGTGTGTGTATATGTATATATAATTTTTATCCCAATTTCCTAGTATTGTCTTGCAAATAGTAGATATTCAATAGGTATGTGTCTGTGTCTGTCTATGTGTCTTTGTGTATATTGAACTGAAAAATATGGTTTCTTTAAATTCAGGCAAGCATGGGAAATCTTACATGAATTGATACAGAGTGAAGTCAGCAGAACATGGAACACAATCAATCAACTTACCAACAAGGATCTCTTAAACATTTGCTCTATACCAGGTACTATGCTAGGCACTAGGGACAAAAATGGATAAAAAGAAAAGAAACAACCCTTGATCTCAAGGAACAAATAGGGAACAAATCTATAAATTGCTTCAATCTTAGCAGTTAAAAGAGAGAGTAAATAGAAAGAGTAAGGGGACATGAAACTGGAATGAGACCCTAAGAAGAGTAGAAAAATGTGAAATAAACATTTTCTTGACTTCATCAGTAAGTCAACTAAGATTGATTAAAGACTTTTGAAATTGTATTGATGGTTAAACATTGTTGGTTGAAAAGCTTGAAATAATTTTTTAATGGACTTCTAGTCAAGATGGCTCCATATGAGAGCTCATCAGGGCCCATCTATCTAACTCTTGTTCTAGCAAAGATATAGAACTTATTGAATAATAGCCAAAAAGTCCAAAGAAAACAATCAGTAAACTCCTTCATTCAACCTAGGACTGCCAAAAAAAGGCAGCCAGAAACTATGGACAGTGGAAGAGAAGTTTGATGAAGAGACATTAGGATAAGCGTGGATAAACAGATCAAAAACCTGGTGCAGTATGAAGATCAGGGAAGCCTGAGACATAGCCCTGATGGAGAAGATTTGGGAAGTTCAGAGAAAATCTCTGGAGGAAGGAAATAGTAGTACCATGATTGGAGAAGTCCTGGGGAAGAGGGGGAACAGAGGTACTCTCACTGGGAAAGCCTCAGGAAGCAGAGAATAGACTAACTTCCAACACAGGGACCCGCAAGTGGGGCACACTGATCAAGGATGACTCATATCCTCCTAGTTCCCGACCAAGGAAGTCCCATGGTGGGAAAAGGATCATACACCCAACTGAGCAGTTAAAGTCCCAGGAAAACAGCTCACTAAGCACTGTGATCATGGAAAGCAAGGACTACACAATGGCCTTATCTTGGATAACCAAACACAAAAAACTGATGCCAAAGCCAAGGACCTGAACACAGATATCCCAGGAATTAGGAGTTATTCCTGAAAAACCACAACTACAACCAAAGTTCAGGATTAAAAATTGTACTAAAAATTTACTAGAGTATCTGGATGAAATGTATATAAATATAGAATGACAGCAATATAAAAGATAGTTGGAAAAACAAATAGCTTAAAACAGACAGTGATATGCCTTAACTCTAAAATGGACTCTGAAAATTAGAACAAAACAAATACAAGTTAGTGACTCATGAAACAATAGGAAATATTAGAATAAAATTGAAAGATGGAAAAAATCAAAGATTTCTCTTCTAAACAAAAAAAGGTAAAAAGTCAATAAGAAATTATATCAGAATCAAATCAATTTAAACTTGAAATACATGGCAAAAAAGACAACCTTTCAAGAAATTATAAGTCAAGAGTGCCCAGAACTATTAGAAAGAGCATAATAAAAATAGAAAGAATCTAACAACCACTTCCTGATAAAAAGATTATTCTTATTTTTGTCAGAGCTAAAATCCACAATTCCTAAGTCAAAGAAAAAAATATAAGCAAATGGAAAGAAACAATTCCAATATCAAGGAACCACAAATAGAAAAATATGGTCTTAATACCTAAACCAGGGAAAGACAAAGCAAAGAAAGAAAACAAAAGTATTCCTAATTATTATGAACATAAAACTATTAAGTATAATCTAATATATATTACATAATTATAGAAATATTTCCATAAATATGTAATTATACATACAATAAGCAAAATTTGTCATATTTAAAAATATAAATTGAATATAATCAAAGAGGCCACAATAACATATTTTAAAATTATACATTATGTCCACGTGGAATTTATATCAGAAGTGCAGGGCTGGCTCAATGTTTGGAAAACTAAAGACAATTTTATCAATAGAGACAGGAAAAGCTTTTGGGAAAACATAATACTTCTGCTTTTAAAAACTTTGAAAAGTATAGGAAAAAATGAACTTTTCTATAATATTATAAAAATCTATCTAAAACAAAGAGCCAGATTATATGTAATGGAGAAATAGTGGAAGACTTTCCAAAAAGGTCAGGAATGTAAATTGTAAATAAAGCAAGAATGTAGATTATCATCATAGCTACATAGTATAGTTTTAGAACTGTTATCCATGGCGACAAGAAAAGAATAAGAAATAGTGGGAATGAGCATAAGTGAAGAGAAAAAATTATCACTTTTTACAATCTGCTCAGACACTAGGAGAGATTAAATTTAAAAAAATAATTGAATTAAAGTAGTGAGATATAATGCAGTCACATAAGTCATCCATTTTTCTGTATGTTACCAACAAAATCTTGCATGAAAGAGAGAAAACAATCAACTCAAAATAATTACAGAATGTATAAAATGTTTGGGAGACTGTTTACCAATACATATATAACAACTATAAAAATACAACTACAAAGCACTCTTTACAGAAATAAATCAGGAGAAAGTTGCCAATGGTCAGACTGTGCCCATATAATGAAAAATGTTTGTAGCACTTATATTAATTTGCTTATCCAGTGCCATACCAATCAAATTACCAAAGGATTATTTTATAGACCTAGAAAGTATTGATCTGGAGAAAAATAATAATGATTAATGATAATGATGATAATATAAACATGGGAAGAAAAAGTCCCTGAAGTACCATATCTGAAATTATACTACAAAGCAATAATCATCAAAACTATTTGGTACTCCCTATAAACACAAAAGTTAATTGGTTTAATTTAAGTACAGCACATATAAGAGCAAATGAATGGAACAGCGTAGAGTTTAATTAACCAAAGACCAACTACTGGGCAGATGACTACACTCTTGGACAAAATCTTCTGAGCAAACAGCAGAGTCCTCTGGCAGAACTTGGTTTACACCACTGTATATCATCTACCAATGGAATCTTCAAATAGACTCACGACTTAAAGGTCACATCAGGTCGTCGTGGCAACGAACTGTCGTATCTCTGGGAAGCCGAGGAGAATCGGAAGTACGACACACACGGAAAACTCGGCTCTGCTCAGCCTGGTCCCTTCTGTGTCCGCCTGCGGAGTCGCGGGGAGGAGGCCGCGGCTGAAAGAGCAGGTGTCCAATCGCCTGTTCTAGCAGGTGCTGTTCTACCTCCTGACCTTTGCCCAGGTCGGCCATCTTCCTCTCCTTCTTGGAATGATGTGCCCCAGCAGTTTGCACACTCAACTGCAGTTCAGCAGGAAGCTTCCTGCACTCCGGGACAGGTATTCCCAGCGGCCGGTTGTCACCGAGAAACGGAAGTCCTCTCATGTATCCAGTGACCTGGCTCTGCTAGGTAAGTCTACACATCAGACCTCGCTTCCCTATGCAGTACGATCGGCAGAAAAGCTAAATCTAGCTAACCATCTGACCAAAAGGAACGCCAAGAGAAAGCAATTCGAAGACCTTGTGAAAACACGTCCCCAAGGTCAGCCCAAAATCCCTCTAAAGCCTGGGCAGAAAAAGGGTAAATTCGTTGATTCTCGGCCGAATGGGAACAAGTCGAAAGCTCAGGGTCTCTTCCGGAGCAGTTATCTTTCTTCCAAGACTGAGATGGCCAGCCTCAGAAACAAAGCTTGTAATTATTCTGATATCCTAGAGAAGTCCATTTCATCTCTGTCATGTTCACTGGACAGTGATGATGAACTAGATGAGATGGTTTCCAAGGCCTCTGAATCTCCGAGCTCGCAAGAACTTCGACGCCTACAAAAAGAGCTGAGCAGCTGTATTGAGAAAATCGAAGGAGTGGCCACAACAGATAAAATTGAGGAAGGTCTTGATCAAGAAAGGGCAGGGATAATTTGCCTGGCCAGGCAAGAACAGGCTGTCCGCACCTTTCAGGTTCTCTATGGTCTTCAGGAAGAGGTAAAAGAACTCCAGGAAGAGCTGGATAAATTAAGTTCAAAAGAAATTAAGAACACTACGGAGGAGCTGGATTACCTCCTGGAAAAGACCCAGTCACTCAGAAAGTCAAAGAAATACTTCCCTAGGATTCGAGGCCAATTTCCATTGAGTTTCACAAGGGGCTTGGACAGTTCCTCTATCATATCACCAATGAAAGAAAAGAAGCACTCTGTGACAATAGAGAAACTTTCCCAGGAAGGGAGAAAGCTTGTTGGAAGAAAGTTCCAGGAAGATGAACGCAGTTGTTCTTCAATGTTTCCCGTGCTTGGGATGACGACTGAAGATAGTCAGTATGTAGATGACCTCTCTTCTTCAGATCAGAGTAGCATTTTCAAAGTAAGACTAACCTCAACTAAAGCAAAAGTAATGAAAAAGCAGCCTCTGACCCCTAATGGGACCTATCCAAGGCGAGGCATTAGGACATCTATGAAATCAAATCAAATATGAACTTGCCCTAGGATTCAGGACAGGCATCCCTCCAGTCTGTCCAAAGCAGAGCATTTGCTGCTCTTTGGGCCCCAGGAATTAGGGTATTTGAAAGGACAGAATCCAGGTTTCCTGGTGTCCTCATTTTGCTGGCAAACCCTGCTGTCAACAGGAACAAGTTGCTTTATCTTCCTGAGCCTGCAGTACTCGTGGATTAAGGGAGTCTTGACAGCTCCTAACTGATACTACCCTTGTCCTTTGGTTTATTGGGTGAGCATAAATGGCCATGGAGTCTAGAGGCTGGGGTGCTGAAGCATCTAAGTCTCCTCAGTGGTCTAGGGGTCATTTGATTTTAATGAGCATTCCACACCTATGGGATGGCAAGATCTCTTGAGTCTTTCATAAATCACAATAGATAGATTTAATGAGGCAAAATAATAAACGTAGGCTCTGAATTTGCTTTATCAGAATTCATTTCCAAATAGATTGCCAAAACTTTTCCCCCTTCAGTGCATCAGTTATTACTTTTTTAAAAATTATGCACATCTATTTTTTTCTCATGGCACCCCACCCAGTGAAAAAGAAAAAAACAAAACCCTTCTAACAAATATGTATAATTAAGCAAAATAGACTCTCAAATTGGTCATATCATCCAAAGGTGTATCAGGAAGTGGGCAACCTGTTTCATTATGGCCATTAGAGTCATGGTGATCTCTTTGGTCTTTCAGACTTGTTAGTTTTTACAGTGTTGATATTTTGATGTATATATTATACTCCTGGTTCTTATCCATACCATCTTTATCAGGTCATACATGTCTTTCCAGGTTTCTATGGAACCCTCTCCCATCACCTCTTATAACACAATAGGTTTCTATCACACTCAATTAACACAACTTGTCCAGCCATCCCCAACGTGATGAACATGTCCTGTTTCTAATTCTTTGCCATCACAAAAAGGGTTGCCATAAAAAGTTACATCATAAACACTTTAGAAGAACAAGGAGATTTTTTTCCAAGTATAGATGGAAAAATCATAACAAAAGAGTGGATAGGGAAGATCACAGAAAATAAAGTGGGCAATTTTGGTTATTTAAAATCGAAAATCTTCTGTACAATCAAAATAAATGTAGTTAAAATTAAATTAGAAACAATAAAGTAGGAAAATAATTGCAGCTAGCTTCCCAGATAAAGGTTTGCTCTCTAGGATATATAAGAAATTGATCTAGATATGTAAAAACAAAAGCCATTCATAAGTGAATGGACAAAGGAAATGAACAGGTAGTTCTGAAAAGAAAAATCCAGGCTACCAACAGCCATAAACTATGATTATGTTCTGGTTTAGGGAATTGAGTTTATGATGAGGATGAAAAAGAAATTCATCAAAAAGAAGGAAATGTGAGAGGAAATACTAAGAACTTCTTGTTCAGGGGGGAAATTCAGAGGGGAAGTTGAGAGACTATAGGTAGGACAGTTATGTGTAAAGTTATATGGCCAAGATATGGCCACATTTATGTGTGACTAAAAAAGGACATGGAAAAAAGTCTCTGGAATTGGGGTTGAGGAATTGTGGATTCAGAATGTTAGAAACATCATAAGCATGGATGCTATAGTCAACAACAATGATGTCAATTTATGAGTTCCAAACATTATGCTATTAGAACAAGGACTGGAATCATTAATGTGGATGATTCCAATGTTGGAGAGAGAATGGTATAAGTCAACAGTATAAAGGAAGGCAGTAAATTGTGGAAAGAGACCATGGAGTGAAGAGGATTTGGGTTCAAATCTCCACCCCTAGCTGTGTGACTGAGGAAATCACTTAAAATGGTTGAATTTCAGTTTCCTTTTCTTCAAAACTGGATAGCTTCCTCACAGGGTTTGTTTTGTTTTGTTTTTTAACATCAAATAAATGCATGTTAGGCATGGTTCATGATGTTTATTAATATTACTTCACTTCAATAAATCAATCAATGTTTATTAAATACCTGTTTCTATTTTTTCCACAAAAACTGACTTAAGTTGCTACCCTGCTAATTTTTTAAAATTTATTTACTGTTTGAATAACAATAACATTTAGGATACAACTTCATCCTCTGTACAATCAGGGAAATTCTCATTATAGCTCTAGTATTAAGGAAGATAAAGGGGTTCATATGTAGGTATATCCTATATGATTTTGATATCTTCTGGGTCTGTATATTTCAAAAGCTTTACCTTTCAGGTAGCTTGGAAATTATGACAATTTGATATTGCTAAGTGCCTTTCTGAACCCCCAGTTGCTAATGATCTACCCCATGAAAGAAACTTGAGTTGGCTGAACAGATACTTCAATAGAAGACTTCAACATAAAGATAGATGGAGAGAGAAGTGAGGTGAAGATTTTTGAAAGATGGACAAGAACCCTGGAAAATCAATACCAGCTGAATTGGATTTGCAGGTCTAAAACCCCTAGAGATTGTTCTTGCTCTCCCAGGTTGAGATTTTATCTCACTCTCAGCTAAAGAATTAATTTATTCTTTGTGTTTTTATTATATGCTGTTATAGTTTCTGATTTCTATTTTGTGGTTTTGCTGTGATTAAGGAGATGGCTTATTATTTGTTATTCAGGATGGTCTTTTGTGGAACCAACATTTGGTAAAAAGATTTAATCTGGTGAGTATAAATTATGGCCTACCCTTACTTATCCTTGAGAAAAATAAAGGAAGCAACTTTCTTTCTGAACCTAGACTCTTACTTCTAGAATCAGGGTGGTAGAGAAATATAATTCTAGCCCAATCACTCTCTTGAAGGCTGGAGGAAAGATCACACTGCCTGATGATCCTGGTGCCTGCTTCCCCCTTAGTTAAACTGCTGATAGTACAGGCCTAGCCCTTCTCCTATGTTCGATGAAAGTGGGCCAGATCATATGCCACCCATGAATTAAGTTGCTTAAATATTTAGGTAACAGATAAGCACATTTGTGGGTACATTCCACTAATTACTTTCTCTCTGTCTCTGTCTTTCTCTCTCATATTCAGTTTTGTCCTGTGTTCCAGGTCTTTCTCTGATGCCTACACATAAGAGCAGATAATTCTAATGCTTAAAAAACAAGCAAACTTGACTTTGCTTTCACCTCAAAGGATGACTCAATAGTTTTCTCCTTCAGAGTGAACTACATTCATTGTTTTAATTCTCTCACCTCCTATTCCTGTATTTTTTTTATTCTGAACTTAACACCAAATAAAATGGCATTTCCTGATAGGTAATATATGATAAAAAAGAGGATTTAAAATGAAAAGGTACATTTCTATTGTATACAACTTGTTTTTTTAAAATATATATACAAAATAAAAATATTATTTAACATGTAAAATAAAAATATAGACAAAACATTTTTGTACTTAAATACTATTTTTTTTGGACTTGTGTTCTCTTTTGTTTATTTCTTTAAATGCTTTAATATCTCTCCTATTTTTTTTTCTCATGGGGGGGGGGCTCAATCCCTAGCCTCATTCTCTTTCCAATCCATCTCCAAATTTAAAAATAAAATTAAATCCTTGTAAATATACATAGACAAGCAAAACAAATTTCCACATTGGCTCTGTAGGAGAATATAAAGTTTGTCACTGCATTGAATAAAGTTTTTATATTTTCAAGGTTGATTTTCTTTACAATATTATCATTGTTTACACTTATTCTTATTCCACTTCATTCTGTACTAGTTTATATAGATTATAGGTTTTTCTCTGAAACTATCCCTTTTGCCATATTGTCTGGTATATTCCATTTGATTTATATACTGTTATTCAATCATTCCCCAATGTATGGGCTTTCCAGTTCTTTATTATAACAAAAGAACTGTGGTATATATATTTTTGCACATGTGTGTGTATACCTTTTTCCCTCTTTTAAAAAAGACCTCTGGAAATATAGGCCTAATTTTGGTATTACTGGGTCAAAGAATATGCATAATCTAGTTATTTTGGGGCCATAAATTCAAATTTTTTTTCAGGACGACTGGATCAATTCACAACTCCCTCAATAGTATTTCTACTCTCTTTTCAACCCTTGTAATCTGGCCTTTGATCCTGCTACTCTTCTATAATATGTTTGACAATCCTTACCCTTCTTGGTATTAATTCAGTTTTTTATTATTGATTCTCTTTCCTCTTAAATACTGTCTCCTTTCTTGGTTTTCATGAAACCACTATCTTGGCTACCTTCCCACCAATATCTTTACTCTTGCAGTATTCTTTGACTTAGCATCCTCTACTTTCAATCCATTAGCTAATTACTGAATTCATATGATTGACTGTCAAGTCTCTTTCTTGGGTTCAGTTCTTTCTCTGCAATCTCTCTTGGTGTCCTCATCAATTTCCATGAATAAAATTGTCATCTTTATGGAAATGACTCTGAAATCCAGCCTTGATCTCTCTACTGATCTTTAGTCCTATACTTCCAACTACTCCTGGCTGAACATGACCACCAGGACAACTGATCCATATCATAAACCTAAAAGGACAAGTTTGATAATTATTTAGGAATTGTTATTGATTGATAAGCACAATTAAGTGTGAAATTTAGGTTACTCCACCCTTCCTAGATCTTACTTTATGGTGAAGATGAAAGTGTAATCTCTTGATTGAACAATGAAGGTACTTAGTTCTTACTTTATAGTGAAGGTAGAACTTTAAGCTAAGTAGATTTTAAGATCTTAATACAAAAAGGTGTTAAGTAACTATAAAGGGTAAATTAATCACAAAAAGGTTAAGTAACTAACAAAAGGTGAACTTAACAAAGAAGTGTTAAGGAACTCAAAAGATGTAATCTAATCAAAGAAGATGAGAACTAAAGAATGGGCTGTCCTGGAGAAAAGCCTCTGATGTGATTGGTAGACATGAAAATTTAGAGGAGGGGACACAAGAGTAAAAGGTCTATATATTTCACATCACTTGCTCTCTCCAGTACCTTTTGGTGGAGGAGAGGTGGCTGGTGGCAGCATGCTGGGCCTTTTGGCATCTTGGCGTGGCTATAGCTATTGTCTGGTTCGGTGGTGAGTTTCTGGCTGAGTTTTTCCTCCTTTGCTTTCCAAACCTTTTCCTCTTAGAAGCCTCTAATCTCCTTCAGAGACCTAGTGGTGGAGATCTTGAACTCCACTTGGCACAGGACAGGCAGGAGAAATCCTATACCCTCTTCCCTCTTTCTCCTTAAAATCCTTCCCTCTATATTAATTAAAATTACCATAAATTTCCAGACTGACTTAGGTATTTTATTTGGGATTTTTTCCTTGGCTACCAATTAATTTAGATTTCATGTCACAACCCTAAAATTATCTCCGCATAAGATAAAACTAATTGATTTGATTTTGTTTAGTAGTAGAGATAGTCCCAGACTTAATAGCTGAAATAAGTCAACTTTAGAATTTAGAATTAATGTTAAGCTAATCATTTAGGTATAATATACTTAACAATATATATTATATACATACATATAATATACTAAGAAGATAATCATATTAATCGTTTAAATTTAAGAATATATATCAAATAGCTATGTGTCAAAATTCCCTGAACTTCCCTGCTATTAGCAACTTCTCCTTTCCACCCTTTTGAAATTTGTGGTTAGTTTGCTAACTAATGACCCATTCATCCTGAAATGCTTTTTCTTTCCTCATTTCTTTATAAGTCAACCACAAACTGACCAGGGAGACGGAGATTTCCTGCTCCACTGAGACTTTAGATACTCTTCCAGGGGCTGTCAAAACTCCCTTTCAAAACAAGATAGCCATATAATGGACATGTAGTCTAATCCAATCTAGTGTCAGGATTGTTAGTAGCCCCACCTTAGACATACCTCTATCCCCTCTAGACACCCATTCCTCAGTTTGTATGGGGGGGGGAGGGGAGTTCATTTTACCCATTCAGCTTTTCCTGTTTTTTTCCTTTATAAAAATCATGTTGTTGCTCAGGGTTTTAGACCAAACTAGGTGTGTTTGAAGAACACTTGACTATGTATGATTTGTGCACCTCATGTTAAAGCCGATGTACTTGGAGGTTTTGTTCTCTGTCTTTTTTTCTTATAATAATTCTTATTATATATCATATTATAATTATTCTTATTATAAACCAGCCCTAAAAGTAATCTCTTCTCCAAACTTCCCTTCTTATAGGTAAGCACCCCATTGAACCAATGGGAATTTATACTGCAAAGGAGTAAAAGATTTAAATTGAAATCCTTTCAATTTAATTCCTACTTACCTCTCCATACTAATTTCACATTACTTTCTTCAGGTTCTTCTCTTTCCAATCAATTATTCCAGGAATGCTACTAATCATTCCAGGATTTCCACATTCCATCTAACACTTATACACCTTTGCCCATGCTGGAAAGTACCTTCTTCCGAAGTTCAGCTGCTTAGAATCAGGTTTCATCAAAAGTTAAGTTCTATAGCCCTACCTGATCTCCAAGTACTGCTCTTACTCCTGAAATTACTTACCATTTACATGTGTTTGGGTTTTGTCCCCCAGTAGAATGTAATCTTATTGAAGGTAGAGAATCCCTTGGTTTGGTTTGGTTTTTTACTTTGGATCCCCAGCATCATGTCTTGCACCTAGTAGTTGCTTAATAAATGTAACCCAAGACCCTGGCACCCACCATCTGAAGGCCAGGGATGTTAGATATCACTTCTACCCCTAGGATTTTCTGGTACCTTTCATGGGACCAGGAGGTCTAGGCTCTCTGCAACCTAAAGTGTTCACTCAAGTAGGATTTGAGGGTAACCTGTGTCCCAGTTCCATTAGTCACTAACAACTGGAATAGCTTTTATACATAAATATTTACATCAGAAGTTATAATCATAAATACACAAATTTACTACTTCAAAATGTTGGAGCATTATCCTCTTTCCTGTGTTCCCTTCCCATTCTTGCCTCCCCTTCCCCTGCACCATGTTAATCCTTTCAAAAGAGAAAGGGATCTGGTTTATATCTTAGCTTGGTTTCTAATAGAGTACAGACCTAGTCCCAAGTTCAAGACTTCCTTAGGTCTTGAGTCCCAGGTAACCTGGCTTCTCAAGGCTACCCTACCAGGCTGGATGGTTATATCACCCCACCTATTAATACTGGCTCCAAGGTCACTATGACTCACTCCTGGTCCTGTGGGGATCACCTCTGGCACCTGAAATTGAGGAGGACAAAAAATACAGAAGAGGAACCTCCTTGGCCCATTTTTCAGAACTGGAATAAAATCAAAAGAGCAGAAGAAAGACCTTCCTATATCATTGGTTCAGTTTATGCTGTCCATACTGTGAGTGAATTTTGATTTTCACCAACTAGACACAGCAGAGAGCAGAAGGAAAAAATGAATGATTGGTACAATCTTGCCAGGTGTTAAAGTTGCAGGTAGCTAAGTGAGGGAAGTTATTCCTACTTATTTGGTAGGTGATACAGTGGACCCCATGTCAGGCAAACTGGGCATGCTCAAAAGACCCCTCAGTGGAGTCTCCATGATAGGAAAATGGGGTACTCCTAGAAAAGTTCAGGTTAAAAAATATTTGTTGAATTAATTTGAAAAATCCTCTCCTGAGTCCCAGTTGTTAGCCCTATTTTTCTCCTGAAATGGACACATATTTACTTCTTTGTGTACATTTATCTTCCCAGTAGATTGTAAACTCTTTCCCTCCATGGGCTGGTTGTTTTTGCCTCTGTATCCACAGTACCTAGCACAATGCCTTGCTATCAAGTGTCTAATACCTGTCAGTTAAATTGAATTAAACTAAGAGTTGCCTCTTAAAGCTGTCAACATTTCCATTATGTGGAACAACTGTCTTTGCAAGATATACATCTAAGTAGAAATTATCTGACTAATCTGAATTTTTCTAATCATTTTAGAAGCAAAGTAATATAATTTGGCTACTTGTGTAGCCCTAATTAACTGGCTAGATGAATTTCCAACATACCCATTCATTATTTTTTGCCCTATATACCAGGTCTAATAACTAAAGTTTCCTTTATTGGTGTTAACATTTTCCAGAAGAAAAGATTTTGAGTTTTCTTGATGGTATCTCAGATCACCTATGACCCTTCAGTTTACAAGCTAGTTTCTGCTTTCTGAACCCCCAGGGAGCTGAGAAAATAAAAAACCCCAACAACAATCTTCCTTTGAAGTCAATAAGAACAAGAATAGCTCCAAGGGAATGCAGTATCAGATGAAAAACATGTATTGTGAAAAGAGACAAGAAATATTTTAATACATCCATAACCATTGAATGAACAATTTGTACAACATCCTGAAATACTTTGAGAGACAGGAAATTAGAAAACAAAATAGAAAGGACTTCTTAGATTATTAGTGATATTATTGCTTGACTAGACATCTACATTTTTTATTTTTTCTAGAAATCTAAGAAAATGACATTTTAATTCTCATCTCAATTCAGATATCAATTGAGTAGGAGTCAAAAGGCTCAAGTCCTAGGTCTGGTTCAGCCACTCACAAGTCATATAGCTTTGATCAAATCTAATCTTCCTAAACCTTATTTTTCATTATTCAGAAAAAGAAAAGTCACCACTTTGAAGTATCTGGAGCATTTTTTTTAACCCAACATCATATCAATATCCTAAATCCAACATCATGTTATAAAATATGTGACATAACATTGTCTGTAGGGAATGTGTGACCATGCTTTTTCAGGACTTCATCATTTAATTTTGAATTTTCCTAATTATGCTTTAAAGCATTTCCTAAAAGAAAATTAAATTAAATATTTTTTATTAAATAAAATAAATGTATATTAAATAGATTATATATATTTTTAATTTCTTCATCTGAGATTGCCTGTTTATATCATTTTACTATTAATCAATTGGGAAATGCCTTGTAGTCTTCTAAATTTGTTTCAGTTCTCTACAAAATTGAGAAATAAAGCTTTTATCCGAGACAATTCCTCTACAGATGTTTTCCCATGTGTTATTTCCCCTCTAATATTGGTTATGTTGGTTTTGTTTATTTAAGAACTTTTAATTTAATGTAATAAAATTACTACATTTTTATAATATTCTGCTGTTTTTAAAAAAATAAGATCCAGGGATATTGAGGATTTTAGTGATTTATTTTAATATCCTCCAATTTTGCTGAATTGATATTTCAATTAATTTTTGTTTTTTTAGGGTTTTCTAAAGAAATCATCATATTATCTGCATAAAGTGAAGCTATTCTTTCTTCTCTGTCCATGCTGACTCCCACTGTTTCTCTTGTTCTATTGTAATGGTTAGTATTTAGAACACAAGGTTAAAAAATAGGATTGATAATGAGCATCCTTCCTTTAATCATGATTTTATGGGAAAGGCCTCTCTAACTTTTCTCCATTACATATAATGTGTTATTTTGGATTTAGACAGGTTTTTTACTTATTGGATAAAGAAAAATCCATTCATCACTAAGTTTTCTAGGATATTTAAGACAAATGAGTGTTGGATTGTGTCAAAAGCCTTTTTTTGATGTTGGTCTCTGAGAAGGAGCTCAGAATTAATTTTACCAGAAGTCTGTAGTGGGCTCCATAGTAGGTCTACATAATCCAGACACATTTTTGTCAGGCAGTTGTACTTTCAAAGCCAGCTTGGGCAAGAAGGTGAAGAAGCAAGTAGCAACACTGAAAGAAAGAGGGGGGAAGAGCAGGAAGAAAGAAGAAATGAAGTAGGAAATGCAATGGTAGGTAATAAATAGTTTGTTTCCATGCTTTTCTTCACCATGTTGGGATTTGCAGCCCTTGAGGTTTTACCCTACTCTCTTTCATGCTTTGTGTTTGTGTTGCTTGTATCGAGCATAGTATCTGGAACATAATAGGTACTTAATAAATATTTGTTGATTGATTATTTATTGTGTCAATACTAGGCATTTGAACATTAATGTGACTACCCTATTGCAAACATTGCAGCTTTCTCCCTTGCCTGCCAATATTTCATATGGTCATGTCCTGACAGGAGCAATAACTGCAGAAGCCTGAAGACTCAGTAGTAAGTGAACAAGAAATAGGAGTATCCCAGATGCCAAACAAAGAATCTCTCATGACTGTCCATTGAAAAGATGTTATGGGTTAAGATTACAAGTTCAAGATTTTTTTCTTGTTTAAAATGCGACAGGAACTCATAAACCACAACAATCCAATTAAAATGGCTTTAATATTTGAAGTTTAGAAATATAATACATGAATTAAAATGATACAAAACATGACATCCCTTTCACGTTCAGGAAAGCATTGGGGGCATTTTGAGCTCAGAAAAATATTTCTTGTCCCTTTCCAACCCCTAGGCCATTCCTTTAATAATTCAAACCACAAGACTTGCAGAGCACCAGGTAAGGTTAAAGAAAGGGGCAAGACTGGATTGGCTGTGTTGACAATAACTTGCAATAGCCAAAAAAGGCAAGACCAGGTTCCTGTGATATACACTACCCTCATTTCCTACTCTTCTTGAGTAGGAAACATAGTAATGGGAGATATAATTAGCTCAATGGAAGAACAGTATCATCTGGATCCAGAAGACCTGGGTTCAAATGCACCTCTGATATTTACCACCTGAGTCATATTGGGCAAATGCCTTAAATCCCTTGGACCTTCATTTTATTATCTATAAAATTAGGATATTTGACTAGATGGCCTGAGTTCTCTTCTAGCTGTAGAATCATTTATTAGCCATGTATCTGAATCCAAGGGGTACTTGCAACCCTCTCTCTTTAGAGACTGGGAGATAGTTTTGATTTGATTTGGTTTGAACAATACATGTTGGGAGAGTTTTATGTTTTCCTGCCATCATAGGGCTTAAACACACCATCTAATGATCATGGACCTTGTGTTTAATAATTAACCCTGTCCATAAAGCCAAAGAACTGGTCAGAGTAGAACACAATTACTGGAGAAAAAAAGTGATGGGAGGTGCAGAATGCTGAAGATGTTCTAAGAGTGTGGAGGCTTATAGGACTCTGAGAAAAATGAAGATTTAAAGACTAGAATGAGGAAGAGGGATCCAAGGAATTTCTCTCTACACATTGGCCTGTTCTTGACTATGCTGCCCACTAATAATCAAGTAATGAAAAAGTTAAGAGATTTGACTGGAAAGCCCAAAGAGAAGCCATATCAAAAAGCAGGCAGAATTTTCTGGCAACGACAAAAATATAAGCAGAAAAGTGGTGGTACCAAGACTCCCCAAATCCCTTGATCTGGGGACCTCATAAATCTTCCCTCCCCTATTCTGTGAGTGGAATAGCTTCAGGGGAATGCTTGCTTACTTGCTTGTTTTAAGGCTGTGTCCAGCCAACTGGACATATAGGTCTAGACATCTGAACTGTGTTTCTTCATTCCTGGGTTTGGGATGTGCTTATGGACTGCATAAGAACTTCTGAAAAGCTGTGCATGTAATCATATAGCAGTGTTTAAATATGCTTCTATTTCTTTTGTTAATTCATCAGTGAGTAAAGAAAATATTCTTGTTTGATCATTTGAATATCTAACATTTTACCGCAACCATGTAATTAGGCTGCTTTGACATATAGTAGACCCAAGGAGAAAAGATTTCCTGGTACAATTAGTCAGTCAGTAAACATTTATCATGCACCTCTAATGAGCGACACATTATGCTAAGTGCAAGGCATACAAAATAAGAGGGCAGGGGAACTCCCAGTCAGGAGAGATAACATGTAAAGATCTTTGGGTTTTTTACCTATATGAACAACATGTAAGCACAATCACATTATATACGGAATAAAATGGAAGTAATCAACAGAGGAAACACTAGACTTAAGGGGGATTGGGGAAAAGCTGGCACTAATGAGGTGAGTATCTGCTACCCATAAAGAAAAATGACTATAAGATAGAGGTAAGCACTCCTTTGTTGGATGGAGAGAATCACTATGGGCTAACTAGTGACTAGCACAGCATGGTGTAATAGATAGAGGGCTGGGCATGGAAACAGGAATACTTTTCCCCCAAATAATAGAATATGACCCTGTCTAAGTCATTTAATGTCTCTTGGCCTCAGTTTCCTCAGGCATAAAATGAAGGGGTTGGACTAGAAGACCTCTAAGATCCCTTTGAAGTCTAAATCTTTGCTAAAAATCCTTCTCTTCTATGAACTTTATGGTGAATAGGATTAGGCCAGTTCCTGTAATCATCACTTTGGGGTCAAACTGCTACTTGCCCTGCTTTCTAGTTTAAGTAATTTCTCCACTATTCTGGAATCAAGATTTAGAGCTGGAAAAGGCCTTACATTTTATCTAGTCCAACCCCTTTATTTAAGAAACTCCAGGAAAGAGGTTAAGTGGTTGCTTAAGATCTTATCGTTAGTAAATAGTAGGAACAGGCTTTGAAGCTAGGTTCTTTGACTCTAAACCCAGCAGTGATTCCATTTCATCCCCCTATCATTTATCAGAGTATGCTGGATTCATGTAATTAATATTAGCTTCTCTTAGTTGGAGGAGGAAGGCATCCAGAGAGGAAAAAAATGGAGACTTGGGAGAAGAATTTATTCCAAATATCTGCAGGTAAGATAAAGGATGTCCCGTTAGTAGTTGGGTGTAAACATCCAATAATAATTATTTCAATTTTTATAGTTAGATAGCATCATTTTCAGAGCAACCGAGTCAAGAAAGTTGTGCAAGTATTTAGGTTTTGTCATCAGAAGCCCTGGATGCAAATTAATGACTGATATTTATTAAATACTTAATATGTTCCAGATACTGTGCTGGCATTTATTACTTCCTTTTTAAAACTTACCTTTCATCTTAGAATCAATACAGTATATAGGTTCTAAGGCAGAAAAGTGGTAAGGAGTAGGCAATGGGGATTAAGTGACTTGCCCAGGGTCACAGTGATAGGAAGTATCTGAGATTAGATTTGAACCCTGGAGCTCCTATCTTTAGGCCTGGCTCTTAATCCACTGAGCTACCTAGATGTTCCTCACCTATTGCTTCTTGCATTTAATACCTGTGTGAACTGGGCAAGTCAAAGGAAGTTGGATTACATGGGACCTGACATGTGGTGGATCCTAGGCACCGAATGATAATTGGAAAGCAAACAAGAATAAGAAAAAATAAGACAAGAGTAAATCGACAGGCAATAAGGATGTGAATGAAAATGTTATGGGATACAAAGGAAGAAACATTGTCATAAAATGAATTTGCAATAGAAGAGGCTGAATAAAGGGAAGTACTGAAATGACTAATATCCATAATTTGTTTATGCAGTATTTTCAGGTCAACAGAGAATTCTGAGTGGTTCCAAATTCGAAAGATGTGTGGTTGTATGTTCTCCCAAGATATATCTGATTGATTTTAAGGAAGGGGAGAAACACAAATCCATTTGTATTCAGCATGGCATTTTGATTTAAATCTCACTTTTATATTCTGTAACTGGTTGCCAATATAAATGATGGCTTCTTCTAAGCCATTTAAAGAAGCCTCTAACCCCTTATCTTTATCTATATGTTCCTGGGTTAAGAGAGTAAGTGAAACATTCTTAGAAAGATTGTCTACATGTTGTGCAGAGTGGACTGTTGAAAAAGAGCAGTAGTAGATGCAGTCAAGGATGCAATTGCTAAAATAAGAGCAGTTATGCCCAGAATTAAGGCTGCAATAAAACATTTGGGACAACTTAGATTGTTGGAAATTAGTAGTAAAGCATAAACACCTGTATCATCATATCTACTAGTTGTCAAGTTCACAGGTAGCATAATAAATGGTGGTTGTTTAACAATGAATAAAGTGATTGCAGAAATAGATGGATCGATACAGTTTGTCAAAATACATTCTGAACAAGAAATCTTAAATTTCTGGGAGATTCACATTGTAAGGAGGAGAAACTGTTGTTTGTTTGAATAAGCAAAGCATGGGGAGATCTAACACATGTGTGAACATATCTGAAGTCTTTTTTGTTGTTAGGACACAACAGAACAGCAGGACGAAGTGAGGCAATCAGTCTCCATAAAGAGAAATGAGTGATGGAAGACTGGAGGTTTTCAAAAAAGACCAAATGGAGTGAGAGCCCCCTGGGACCATACCAACAGGATATTGGCTCTTCAGAGGGGACAATCTCATTAAATATCACATTCAGTGATATTTTTAGGGGGTCATTCAGGAGTTAACTGAATGGAAAATGTATCTATTGAGAAAACAGGGGATAACATTTAGACTAGCCACACAAGTCTCTTGTTGTCTTTGCTGGGAGATTCAGTGAGATATGAGTGAAAATCTACTGATAGACATTTTGAAGTTGGGTCAGGCCCAATGGTAAAGCATAAAGGTGGCATATGGGATAATCTTGAGTATGTAAAATTAGGAGAAGACTTGTGCAGTATATAATCATCTGTGGGACCTCCAAGAAATTAAGAATCATTGGTGTATACCTGGAAATCACTGAGCCATGTTTCAGGGTGAAGAATGGAAGATTCTGGGATATAAGCCCAGTGTGTGTTAGCAGAAACTGGCTTTACCTGACAAACAAAGATTGTGAGCATAGCAGCAAAAATCATGTCTGGAGTTTTTTCCTGGTTATGTTTCCTAACTACACCTGTAGCTTGTTGTAAGAGGGCTTTCAGTTGCCTCCATGATGGGGGGACCTGTGATGAGGCAACAAGACATCCCCAACAAGACCAGAGTAGAGGCAACACATCTGGATGTAGAGATAGTCGACCTACAGGTTGGATCAGCTTGTCAACAGGGTCAGGTGGAGGTGGGGTTGTAGATGATGAAGAAGCATTGCTAGGAAGTGGTGGGGGTAGGCGGGGAGGCAGGCTGGGAAGCTTTGGCTGAATGAGCTGGTCAGGAATCCAGATAGATGAGTTCGAATCCTGTGGGAAAACAAGCAAAGCCTCATCTGCTCGTTAGCATGAAAAAAAGGTTCTGACTTTCAAATCTGGTTGGGCCTGTCTCTTCAAGCTAGTGCCCCTAAAGACAGGCCTTTCGGTTCAAACTGCTCCTCTTAAATCCTTTTGTTAGATGACAGGATCACAGGAATCCAGGTAGAGTACACAGTTGGTAAATATCCAGGAATAGAGGTACTTCTATCCCAGAGAAAGGGAGAGAGAGCTCCTTTCAGTCCGAGGGTCAGGAAAAAGAGTCCTCCAGAGTAACTGGCACTCTCCAAGTCCTCCTCCCTTACTAATTGTCATCACTGTCCATCAATCTTCACTCTAACATTCCAGCTGCTGGTTGCTCCACCTCAGTGGCAGAAATGCCCAAAGCTTAATTCAGTTTTCTTTTCCATATAACCATGATTGTTTTTCTATCCTGGCCTGATTTTTCATTAATATCTGTGAGCTCCTAGAAGGAAAACTCCTACCAATGCATATCAGTTAGTGAATCAATAGCATTTGTTAAGTACCTATTGTATACCAGGCATCATACTAAGTACTGGGGATATAAAGAATGACGAAAGATAGTCACTGCTTTCAAGGACCACCCAGGCAAATGGGGGAACCAACAAGCAAACAAGTATATACAAATAAGTTATGTATTGGATAAATTGGAAATAATCCAAATGTGGTTAGCACTAGGATTATAGGGGATTCAGAAAGACTTCTGTAGAATGTAGACTTGAAGAAAGCCAGGTGTCCATTTATTCTCTTAGAGAATAGTCTTGTGACACTGAACAAATTTTTCTTATAATTAGCATGTGATAGAAATAGAATTTGAATGCAGATCTAACTCTGAGCCCAACATTCTACCCATTATGGCACAGGATGCTGCCTCTCCAGGGTTATACAACTATTTAGTGGCAGAACTGGGACTCAAACTCATAGATTTTGACTTTGAACTCCAAATTTGTCCCATATCTTTCTCTGTTTTTCTTCCCACTCCATCAAGACTTGATGGAAATTCTAAGGAGGTTAGTCTATGGTATTCATCAGTATATTCCCCTACCCCAAGAACAAATACCAAACAATACCCACAAAACTGCCATTTTTCTTAAGTTAGTATAGAATCTCTCTCAAAGAGATATAGAATTATTTATTATCATAATAATTGACCCTATTTTCCCTTTTAATTGAAAGTCATAAAGGTTAGAGATGAGAGAAACTAGAGAAAGAAGAAAGAAGGGAGAGGGAATAAGGGAAGCTTTTTATGTCTATACCTTTTAAATATGTAAAATATAGGTAACAAATCAAGGGAAGATAGAAAAACCTCCTTCTTAAGCTTGACTTTATTCCTAACAAAACTCCTTTTGATATTGCCCACCTAACTATATCAAAGAATAAAAAATTCCCTTCTGAGACTCTCGTGTATAATTTAAAATGGATTTTGAAAGCATGATCACTCAAAATACTAAAATTAGATGAGATATAAAAAGTAATTTATTTAATCCTTTACCTGAACTGAATTTCCTTTTTCAATATCTGATGAGCAGTCATCCAGACTCCTTTTAAAGATATCTAGTAAAGGAGAACTCATTATCTCTGAAAGTGGCTCATTCTACCTTAAGATAAGTGTAACTTTTTTCCACCTAGGGATAATAATGACATCTACCTTTATCAAATTTCCAAAAAGCCTTAAAACAATTTAAGTAAATCAGTAGTAGATGCCCATATTGGAGGACTTGGTAAAAGCCTTTCAAACCTTCCTCCTCACTCCTGTCCCTCCACAAAGACTCTTGGATTAGGAGTTAGGAGATCTGAACTTCCACTGTAGATTTGACAATTGTGAAACTTTCAGCACCACTTTGTGTCTCTGTGCCTCACTTTACTCATCTGTAAAGTAGACATAATAATTATACTATTGACCTCATAGTTTTATAAGTGTAATGATTTCTTTATATCTCTTTCTTGGGGCTTTAGGAGCAATCCTAAGCAGCAAGGGGATGGAGTTCTCAAATGTTATCCACATGAGCATCATTCTAGGTTATTCCCCCTTTCTCTTAACTACTAGCAAATAGCTCTCAAGTTCCATTTTGCCAAGGAACATGAATTAGCTTTTATAAAGGGGTATTTACTTTTAAGATATAACAAGAAGAAGAGTACTAACCAGAGAGGGGTATATAGAGTGGTGATGCATTCTCCCCTTTACCACTCTGGTCCCTGGGGAGAGTGAATTGACCCAACAGTTTTTACGTAGCATTGGTTACATCAATTTATGTCCAAATGAAGCATCACTGGTAGAGGAGTCCCTATCTCAGCTATCAATGAACTGGACCCTGAAGATTTTCCTAAAATTGGGGTTGTAAAATCCAGTATGAATTCTACTCCTGGAATACCTGTTGGCTTGATTTGCATACATAAAGCATAAAGATACATACATACATATATACATACATGTGTGTATGTGCTTGAAGCCTCTCCCATCATAATATAAGCTCACTGAATAGGAACTGTTTCATACTTTATACTTATATCCCCAGGCTCTAGTCCTAGCACACAGAAGATACTAAACAAACAATTCTTGATTTGTTGATTTTAAACTAGAAACAAGGTCTTCAAGGTTTTTAGGAATGATCTTTCCACTCTGCTGGAATAGTGACCCTCTTTGCAGAGAGAGAGAGAGAGAGAGAGAGAGAAGTAAAAAGAGGGAGGGAGGGAGAGAGAAGAGAATATGATGAAGAGAATTAGAATACTAGGAAAATCCTTTTCAATCAGGTCTAAGTAATGGCAGCAATAAGAGGGAATAAGGACAGCATGATCTAGTGAAAAAAGCCTTGGATCAGGCAAATTCAAGGTTTAACATCTCACTCTACTTGTAGGGAGCAAGTTATTTAGTAATAAGCAAATCACATATTCACAAAGTTTCAGTTTTCCACATTTATAAAATAAATATAAAATAAATCTCATCCCTTTCAGGGCAATTGTATCTTATGATTTCATAGGATGCAATTCTAGATTCTCAATCTCACCTGAATTTTAATAGTTCTCTATAATTTTAATATTTCTAAAAATGGCTTCTTTCAAGTAGCCAGTAAACAGTGGCAGGAGTTCATTGCTGTGAAAGATATTTCTTATGTACTATAGGCAACATAAGGGGCATTCCAACTCCCACAAAAGATTTCATTTCCTGTTTTTCCTCACTTGCACATTTTTTCCACAGTCTTTTCCACTAGGGAACTATGGCCCTAATTTTCCTGGCTTGTCATATGAAATATAGTGGGAAATTTCAGCTGTCACATCACCTAATTCAGAACCATTTGTTTCTTGAATGGCTTTAAAGCTTGAAAAATGATGGGCCATCACTGCCATCTGCTGGCACATATGAAGACATACATGCAATAATGATTTCTGAGATTTAAATTGGGGAAAGGGCAAGCTGGTGATTTGGAAAATTAATTGATATAAAGTATCAGGAATGTCATAATTTTTAATGATTCTGAATTTTAACCTCAAGAATAGAAAAGCAAAATAAGATTTAAGTGGTTTTTAATGAATCTGACTTTGGGAATAAGGTTTTGACAGTAGAGGCTGAAATTTCAACTCTCCAGAGACTCCTCTCTATTTTTGCAGATAGACTCATTTGTCTGACCAACATGCTGCAGTAGTCAGAGGGAAAGAAGCTGCTATGACAATGAAAGCTATTTCCTCCTCTGAAAAATCCAAGTGTGAAATTCGGATTCCAAAATGAAAATGACAAGGCAAGTTTCAGGGATGTTAACATCCAAAAGGTGTTACAGAAAAGATGAGGCCCACACTGATCCTTTTACCCAGATCTTCTTTGCTATTTATACATAACCAGGTTATCAAAGCTAATGGTGGTAGTTTATGGTATGTGATCTATCTAGATAATCAATCTACAATGTAGGCAAAAGTTGGAGAGTAAAAGGTTACCTCAAAGCAGCCAGCCGGGTATAAGCTAATGCTTTGATCTCTATATTTATCATATCATCTGCCCAGAAAATTTTAATAGCAATAATTGGAATTGTATCAAACTCACACCAACCCTAAACTCCCCAGAATATTCCATTTAAAAATGTACCTAGGGGTGGTTCAGTGGATAGAGAGCCAGGCCTGGAGATGAAAGGTTCTGAGTTCACATCTGATCTCAGATACTTCCTAGCTGTGTGACCCTGGGCAAATCACTTAACCCCCATTGCCTAGCCATTACCACTCTTCTGCCTTAGAACCAATACATAGTATTGATTCTGAGATAGAAGTTAATGGTTTAAATATATACATGTATTATGTTTATAAATAAGTATATAATATATATAATAAATGTATATATACACATTCATTACTTATTTATGAATATAAATATATTTGTATATCTATAAATAGGCAATGTGTATATATACATATGTATACATTTTAATGTGTATATATATATATATATATACAAATTAAATACCTATTTTGTGTAAAATTCTTCACCAGTTATCTCCCATATAACAATGGTTTTATTTTTCCTAGTCAAATGCCAGAATTAGCAATAATAATAACTTGCATTCATATGACATATTTACCAAGCATTGTGATAAGTGCTTGACCAATATTATCTCATTTGATCTTCACAATCGCCTTGGGAGGTAGCTGTTATTATTAATCCTCATTTTTCAAATGGGAAAATTAGAGCAAAAAATTTAAGTGAATTACCTAGCCAGGGTCACACAGCTAGTAAGTATCTGAAGATGGATTTGGACTTCAGTCTTCTTCACTCCAGACTTTGTGCTCTATCCTATAAGGATGATATTAGAAATTAAGTCTTGTTATATTAGTTTAGATAAGAAGTAGAGAAGCTGGCTTGAAAAAGAATTGGAGTTTGAAACAGATCTGAAATAGTGTCAGTTTCAAATCTTGACAGTGTAACAGTTTTTCTGTGGCAGTTACTCTCTTTTGCTGTGTCAGTTAGTCTCTGGGAGTGACAGTTACTCTCTCAGAGTGCTGGGAGCAGGTGACATCTTCTTTTCTCTCTCTCCTCACTGTCTGAGGTAGAAGGAAAGGAGGAGAAAACCTGAAGGAGCTAAGTGATTTCCTTTTCCAACTTGGGAAACACTAGTGACACTCTATTGCTATTTCATAAATTGTTTTATCTCTGAGAACACCATATATATATATATATACACCATGAGGGGGAAAGGCAGCATAGAAATTGAAGAAGGTGGTATATGTGTGTGTGTGTGTGTGTGTAAAAGAAACACATGTGGCTTGGTCAAACAGAAAAATACACATTTAGGAAACCCATGTGTCTATGTCCCATGATTAAAGGGCAATCAATGCCTTAGAAATTGTGAGACTATTGGTAACTTTTGTTGGTATCATTGCGCTGCTTTAATGTGCCTGTTGTGTGATGGGCACCATATCCCTGTTCACTGATCACTCTTTGCTGTTGCTGATTACTATTACTGATTACCTCAAATATAGTCTTCAACTAAGACATGATCTTTTCCTCATAAAATTAGATATTGGCTCTGGCATCTTTTTTCCTCCTTTTTAAATTTGTAGCCCAGAGGCTACAAGTGAGAAAGGTAGATTCATGGATACTCACTCTTCAAAATAGGTAAAAAATGTTTCATCTATCTATTTCCATGAGGAGGAAACTGTCAGTTTTAAGTATCCTTTAACTCAGAGATTTTACTACTGAGATTTTACCCTCAAAGTTTCACAAGAAATAACATTATACTATTATATTATAATATTATGTACAATATTATTAAAGTAAACATTATTCATGATAAGGGAAAAAAAACATTTCCCCAATATGGGGGGAATAGCTGAAAACACTGTGGTGTGAAAGGGAGATAAAAGAAGACACTGGTCAATCTTACTAGTAATTTACTTAATGAGATTATATGTAAGAATTCCTGGATAGACTTTCTGAGTTGTGGGAAGGAGAGCAAAAAGGCACAATTCCCTGAAATCAGGAATAGGTGCCCCATTTCCCCCAGGTGTCTGCATTCAGTCAAAGGAATATGGAAACAATAACTGATTGACCTGTGTAGGACCAGTTTTTAGATAAGACATGAGTTGCTTGAAATGTGAAATAATTGTGGAAAATGTCCTTTCATCAGTCTTTGGATCTGACTAGGTTTCTGGTGAAGCCCTTGAGGTTAGCAGTCTCTGAACAGCAGGTGGAGATGGTCTAGCTTTCCATACATGCAGTGCTAAGTTGAAACAATGAATAAAGTTTTCTCACAATTTTCACAATTGAACAAAGTTTCCTCATAAGACAGAAATTAGAATAGACCCATAATTGAATAGAAAGGAAACTGAGCTAGCTTCAGAATTGGGTCTTAAGCCAGACTCAGTCTGATTGGTTCAGTTCTCATTACCAATTAATATTCTAATCCTCTAAATACTCAATTGATTATCTGTGGTTGTGTGCATGCGTGCATGTGTGTGTGTATTCTTCCCTTTTGAAACAATTCCAATTTTTCCATCTACCCTAAAGCTCTTTCTTGTGTTCTTCCTTTATGTGAGAAAATTCAATTCTATTATTCCAGGCTTAAAATGTGCCAATCATTATAATAGCGAGTTATAGGACATTGAAAACTCTGAGTTGGTACTCTGCCCAGGGATTGCCTTGAACAACTGAAAAATAAAGATGTGGATACCAAACAAGTTCTTGGCCAAGGAACTTCCCCTATAAGACTGAGCTATTGAAACAGCGGTCACCTTTTAGACCACTATACCTTGTCCCAAGATGTCTCTCCTTCATAATTCCAGAAAATGGAGACCAGAAAGGAGAAGAATGTCTTTCCTTCTCCTAATGGGAATTTATAAGAGAGGCACATGATATTGGGAAAATGTGTTTGTCCAAATAATTCGATGCTTCATTTCTTGAACTTCTGTTTCTTCTATCTTACTTTTCCTTTCTAAGAAAAGTTCAGTATCTATTGGTCTGAAAAATGGAAGTTTCCAGCCTGGTGCTTACTGTTCTTCTGCCTTGGAACCAATATACAGTATTGATTCTAAGACAGAAGGTGAGGGTTTTTAATTCCCTGAGAAAGAGAATGACCAATAGGTTCACACTAAAGCAAAACCACAAAGGCTGAGTCAGGCAATCTGGATATTGGTTGCTAAATTTCCAAGCTGATTGCTCTGTGAAGGTCTAAGGTGAATGTATATCTTTTCAATAATTCAACAATTGACTTTTACTTTTTGGGGAATAAATGTAATAGACTACTTGAATGCCAAAGCCCCTATTAGAATGAGTCCTGAATCCCTTGAAGTGGTCACATTATTCACATTCAAACTACCTATTTCCATTGCCTAGAACCAATTATATTTCAGATAATTATAACTTCAAATAGTATGAATCTAAATACATGCTAATTAGGGCCAGCTACATTTTTCTTATATTTGTTTATGCATTTCTGTGAGCCTTTTCTGTTTTTTAGATCTAATACAAAAGGGTGCTAAGTACCTATAAAGGTTAAATTAATCACTAAAAGGTCAAGCAACTTACAAAACGTAAGCTTAACAAAAGAGATGTGAAATACTCAGAAGATATAATATACTCAGAGAAGGTGAGAACTCAAGAGTGATGAGAACTAAGAATGGGTAGTCCTGGGGAAAAGCATCTACTATGATTGGTAGATGTGAAAATTTAGGGGAGGTGACATAAGAGAAAATTCTCTTTAAAAGGAGCTCTCTGAACTCTGTTCAGGGGTCAGGATTTCAGAGGAGGGTCTCAGAACTCAGTTCAGGAGTTGAGGATTTCAGTGAAGGACTGGAGCTTGCTTGGGACGATCTTGTGGTGAGTGATAAAGACTGACTCACTCTCTCTCTCTCTCTCTCTCCCCTTAATTCCTTCATTTGTATTAATTAAAATCTCCATAAAACCCAGCTGACTTGGATATTTTTATATTTGGGAATTTTCCCATGGCAACCACTTATTTTTAATATAAATCAAGACACTAAAAATTATCTTTACAGTTTGGTGGAAACCTTTACAGTTTTGGCAATTCACAGTCTTGGCAAACCACATTTTCATGGTTAAAATAGCAAGGAATAATATTGATACCAGACTATGAAAGTTAAAATATACAGTCCTTTCTTCCTTCCTTCCTTCTTCCCTCCCCACCCCTTTAGAAACTCTTTCTTTGTGTCTTAGAATCAGTAATAAGTATTGGTTCCAAGGCAAAAGAGTCATAAGGATTAAGTAATTGGATTTAAGTGACTTTCCCAGTGTCACACAGCTAGGAATTATCTGAGGTCAGATTTGAACCCAGGTTCTCTGATCTCTGGGCCTAATTCTTTTTTTTAAAAAAAAAAACCATTACCTTCAGTCTTAGAATCAATACTGTATATTGGTTCCAAGACAGAAGAGAAGTAAGGGTTAGGCAATGGGAGTTAAGTGATTTGCCCAGGGTCACAGACCTGGGAAGTATCTGAGATCAGATTTGAACCTAAGACCTCCTGTCTCTAGGCCTGGCTCTCAGTCCACTGAACCATCCAGATGCCCCATGGACTAGTTCTTTATCCACTGAGTCACCTGGCTGCTCCAATCTTATTTTTTATAAGCAATCAGTAAAGTACACAAGTGAAAAGTGACATTATCTATACCAATTATTCCTTTCAGCATTCTGCTTAGCTAATCTTAGTGATTTTTTTTTTACTGGAGGTTTGCATGTTTGTTAAACATCTTAATTAAACATCTAAAATAATTCAAGAATATTAAAAATCAAAAATGTATCTTAACTTTTATGTATAGATTCACAAATAACACATTGGAAGAGATAGTTATGTCAGAACAAAATGCATACATTTTTAAAGCATTGAATTGATAGAAGTTTTTATCAGTATATATTTTCATATTCAGAAAATAATTTAACTACCATTATATTACAATCTATCCATGAAAAAAGTATTTACATGAAAACAATCCTAATAAAAAAGGTGGAGATTTATGGTACTAGATAATCTCTAAAGCTACAGTCAGTACTACATTTTATGACCCTGATTTCTATAAAAATGTCTGTCCTCAACATATTTAACAATGAAAAATCAAAATAAGATAGAGTCTAATCATTTATCAACAATTCACAAATGTGTTAGAAAAAAATAATAAAGAAAAAAGAAATAAGGTATGTTAAATGGAAAAGCAAAAGGGGGGGGGGCAGCTGGGTAGCACAGTGGATTGAGAGTCAGACCCAGAGACAGGAGGTCCTGGGTTAAAATCTGACATCAGACACTTCCTAGATGTGTGACCCTGGACAAGTCACTTAACCCCAATTGCCTGGCCCTTACCACTCTTCTGACTTAGAACCAATACACAGTCTTGATTCTAAGATGGAAGGTAAGGGTTAAAAAAAATGGAAAAGCATTCTCGGTGTACTTTTTCTGTTCTCAATTTTGAAAACAAGGGTTAGGAGTAGGGGGAGGATGAACAAGAAAGGAAGCATAAAAGTTTAGACAGAACTTGATGAAAAATTTTTACTCCAATATTTTCTTTTACCACAAATACTTCTAATCAACTTCCACATGATGGCAGTGTTTAAGAATCTTAGTAGACTAATATGTCTGGAAAAGAACATCAACATTTAGAAAACACTATAGAGCAGTGATGTCAAACATTTTAGAGACTGTGTCCTGTGCCCCACCCCAGGCCCCACCCCAGCTTGCTGCCTTACCCCAGTCAGGGGAGAGAGAAAGGAAAGGGAGTGGTCTGAGTGGTCCACTCAGGGGAGGCATTGGGCTGCTTGGCAGAAGGACTGGCAGGAGAGGGGGAAGGTTGCAGCTCCCCAGAGTCTTTCTACCTTTCTACTAGCTAACTCGGGTGGGAAGCATGTGCCCACAGAGAGGTCTCTGTGTGCCATCTTTGGCACATGTGCCATAGGTTCCCCATTACAGCTAAAGAGAATAGAAGAAAGTTTAGAAGAGGTTACCAGAAAGCATGACAGTTTGGGAACAACTGTGAGATCTATGTGTGTATATTTACATTTCTTTTTTTTTTTAATTTTATAATATTTTATTTAATCATTTCCAAGCATTATTCTTTAAAGACAAAGATCATTTTCTTTTCCTCCTCCCCCACCCCCATAGCCGACGCGTGATTCCATTGGGTATCACATGTGTTCTTGATTCGAACCCATTGCCATGTTGTTAATATTTGCATTAGAGTGTTCATTTAGAGTCTCTTCTCTGTCATGTCCCCTCAACCGCTGTAGTCAGGCAGTTGCTTTTCCTCAGTGTTTCTACTCCCATAGTTTATCCTTTGCTTATGAATGGTGTTTTTTTCTCCTGGATCCCTGTAAGTTGTTCAGGGACATTACACCGCCACTAATGGAGAAGTCCATTATGTTCGATTATACCACAGTGTATTAGTCTCTGTGTACAATGTTCTCCTGGTTCTTCTCCTCTCGCTCTGCATCACTTCCTGGAGGTTGTTCCAGTCTCCATGGAACTCCTCCACTTTATTATTCCTTTTAGCACAATAGTATTCCATCACCAACATATACCACAATTTGCTCAGCCATTCCCCAATTGATGGGCATCCCCTCGTTTTCCAATTTTTTGCCACCACAAAGAGCACAGCTATGAATATTCTTGTACAAGTCTTTTTTCTCCATTATCTCTTTGGAGTACAAACCCAGCAGTGCTATAGCTGGATCAAAGGGCAGACATTCTTTTGTCACCCTTTGGGCATAGTTCCAAATTGCCTTCCAGAATGGTTGGATCCATTCACAACTCCACCAGCAATGAATTAATGTCCCTACTTTACCACATCCCCTCCAGCATTCATTACTTTCCTTTGCTATCATGTTAGCCAATCTGCTAGGTGTGAGGTGATACCTCAGAGTTGTTTTGATTTGCATTTCTCTGATTATAAGAGATTTAGAACACTTCTTCATGTGCTTATTAATAGTTTTGATTTCTTTATCTGAAAACTGCCTATCCATGTCCCTTGCCCATTTATCAATTGGAGAATGGCTTGGTTTTTTGTACAATTGATGTAGCTCTTTGTAAATTTGAGTAATTAAACCTTTGTCAGAGGTTTTTATGAAGATTGTTTCCCAATTTGTTGCTTCCCTTCTGATTTTAGTTACATTAGCTTTGTTTGTACAAAAGCTTTTTAATTTGATGTAGTCAAAATTATTTATTTTACATTTTGTGATTCTTTCTATGTCTTGCTTGGTTTTAAAGTCTTTCCCCTCCCAAAGGTCTGCCATGTATACTATTTTCTGTTTACCCAATTTACTTATGGTTTCCTTCTTTATGTTTAAGTCATTCACCCATTTTGAATTTATCTTGGTGTAAGGTGTGAGGTGATGATCAATTCCTAATCTCTCCCACACTGTCTTCCAATTTTTCCAGCAGTTTTTATCGAATAGTGGATTTTTGTCCCAAAAGCTGGGATCTTTGGGTTTATCGTATACTGTCTTGCTGAGGTCGTTTGCCTCCAGTCTATTCCACTGATCCTTATTTCTGTCTCTTAGCCAGTACCAAATTGTTTTGATGACTGCTGCTTTGTAATATAGTTTAAAGTCTGGGACTGCAAGGCCCCCATCATTTGTGTTTTTTTTTTCATTATTTCCCTGGATATCCTTGATCTTTTGTTATTCCAAATGAACTTTGTTATAGTTTTTTCTAAATCAGTAAAGAAATTTTTTGGGAGTTCAATGGGTATGATGTGTGAATTTCTTTTGCATTATTTCCCACTTTTCCTCCCAGAAGGATTCCATCTTTTTGATCCTTTCCGAATCAAATTCTTAATGGGTTTGTGAAGAGTTTCCATTTCCTTTGGAAGGTTTTGGAGCATTTGCTTGTGTTTCCTCTTCTATCTCCTCTGTATCTTGTATTTTTGCTCCATAAACTGTGTCCAAAGTCGCCCCCTTCTTCTTGTTTTTCTTGGAATTTTGGGGCTTTTGTGCTTCTGTGGAGTTTGCCATCTCTATCTGAGTGGGGAGGACTAGCTTTTCTTATCTCTGTCTGGTGTTCAGAGGTTTTAGCCCCAGGCAGATTGTCCGTTCTATGCAGTTGTTGTTTTGTCTTCCCGGGGAAGTCAAGAATTGCTGGTGTTTCTGTGTTACTGCCCTCCTCAGTTCCCTCCCGATGCTTCTCCTCTTCTCTGTTGCCTTATGTCCTGGCTTGGCCCTTTCCGCAGGGTGTTTGTTTCTGTGCCTTAGCCAGCCAGAAGAGCCAGCACTCTGAGGGGGGAGGGGCTGTGGCTTCCTGGAGCTCCAAGGGCTCCTGATAGGATTAGCTTTCCCTAGGTTGAACTGAGTATGCCCTGAGGCAGGGACCTTCCGTGAGACTGGGATGGAAGGATCCAGCCAGGGGGTTACAAGCTCCCCCGGTCTCTCTGTTTCCCTGCTGTCTGTGTTGGGTGCCCCCTCCTCTGAGTCAGGTTGTTTTCAGGAAGCGGTCTTCAGAATAGCCGGCCCTGAGGCTCTGAGGTTCCCTCTGCTGCCTTGGACTCGATGCTCTGGGTTGGGGGGGATGGGTCCTGGGACCTTCCTTCTGCCTACACCTTAGGTCTGAGTGATCTCGGGTTCTGGCTTTTGGGGGGGGGTGTACCTTTTGATCCAGGTCCAGGAGGAGGATTCCCGGGGTCTATGCTGTTGTTTGTTTTGAATTTCGGTGCCCTAGGAGCATATAGTTTGAGTTCGGTAGGGAAAGGTTTCCAGAGATCTGAATTTTAGCTTTCTCTAAGCCGCCGTCTTGACCGAAAGTCTATATCTACATTTCTAATGTATGCTTTTACAAAAAGCTTATTAACAGCATTTCATGAAAACCAGAGTGCTCTTTTTTTCTGGTTTATTGTTATTGTGGTTGTTGTTTTGTATTAGAAAATGTTCAAATATGTGTTGAAGTTTTTTAGCTATATTCATATTAAAAATAAAATATATAAAACTATATAAATATAATATCAATCAAGAATGAGTGATATTTTGATATGTGGTGATGTTTCATCATGACATAGATATGACCCAGATTCTTCAAAGTTAAGCCAATACAATGATCTGGAAAGTTAGCAAGTTGGAAAGAGTCTGATTACAGTCCTGGTGATATATTGTATCTACAATCCAAAGACAAGCTTGGTTTAGTACCAAGGGGCTCATCATGAATAGATTGACCATACAACAAATTATTTATAATTGCTCTAAAATGATGACTCTCTGAAGATATTAGGGGCAGCTGGAAGCCCAGTGGATTGTCAGACAGGAAGCAAGGAAGACTCATCTTCATGAGCTCAAATCTGGCTTCAGGCTAGTTGTGTGACCCTAAGAAAGTCGCCTTATCCTGATTTCCTCAGTTTCTTCAATTGTAAAAAATGAGCTGGAGAAGGAAATTTGAAAGCATTCCAATATCTTTGCCAAGAAAATCCTAAATGGGGTCATAAAGAGTTGGACAGGACTGAAATGACTATCCAACAACATGAAAGTATTGATTTTGATGGAAGAGAGGGGAAACTTCATTATTGAGGATAGTAGTCAAAGTAGTTATCAAGTAGTGATGATTAATAAGGAATTATAACCCTATATAGTATTTTAGCATATTGTGATTTTGTTCAAGATTCCTACAAGTGATACATTAAACTACCATGGGGAGAAGGAAATGCTTGGGGCAATGATTCATGTACAAAGTGCAACCATTAATGACCATTCTGCTTTTTATAATGATATCAGTGCATTTTGTAAGGTAATAGATACAGCCATATTTCCTGGTGCTGGTGATTTGAGAATAGAATTATATTGTTATCTTATTAAAGAATCTAAACTTGGGAAAGAAGATGGGCAGCTATTCTTGGGATTAAAAAATTTAACCTTTAACAATATGTTGCTTTCTAAAATTCTTATTGCCCTAAGATTATAGCTATCTGATTATCACAACTTAACTACCTGATGGTCTTTTGCTTCCCAGGAAAGATAAGTTAGATTTAATTAGATGCTTTTGTGATTAAGTCAGCTCTGCAGTTTCAGTCTGGAATGTACACCAAGTACTTGAAAAAGAACACCGATTTCTACAATTAGAAAAGATATTGCTGTTATGATAAGATCACATTGAATCAATTGCAGGTACATCTGGATGTGCTCCACATTATTTTTTTTTTCTCTAGACAATCACAGAACTGTTCTCTCCTCATTAATGAGTAAGATTGCCTAAGAAACTGAAACACTCCAAAAGGACCAATCAAGGTGATGAGGTCCAGAATTTTGACTAGCTGTGGTCATTTCCTGATGATCTTACTCATCCATGTTGACCAGATAGTTAAAAAATCAAGAATTCCTTAGGAACTGTGGAGTTATGCATAGAGTTTCTCAGGTTTTGGAGTGTAGCCATTGGGTTCATTTTTCCATGTCTTTTGGCTCCTGAGGCTAAAACCTAACTCTAGGAACTTGGGAAGTCTGCATTTGGGGAATTTGACCATTGTGATGTATGGAGGCTCCAGGGTGCTCAAATCAGCATCTAATCAGTGAGTAAGTATATCTGAAAAATATCTTTTGAGAGAATCTGTGGATTTTTAGTCATCCAGATGCAGTCTATAGAAACTTGGTAAGATTTGTTGTTTAGAACAAATTAGAGCAAGTGCACTCTCCTGATGATATAAGAACCAGTATACAGTATATATACTAGGTTGTGCAGTGGATAGGCCTAGAAATGGGAGGTTATAGGTTCAAAACTGGCCCCTAATATTTTCTAGCTGTTGTGTGACCATGGGCAAGTCATTTAACCACAAATGCCTTTCCTTTATTTCTCTTCTGCCTTGGAACCAATATTTGATATCAGTTCTAAGATGGAAAGTAAGGGTTAAAAAGAAAAACAAAAACAACTAGAATATAATAGTTGCATATAACAAATCAGTGTATCTCCTGGGCTACAGACAGCAGAATAAAGTTCTAACCACTTTTTATATTGGCCACCCAGATCTCAGAATGTAGCATTCTAACTACCCTTCAGGCTGATTGACTACTCAAATATGTTTGAGTAGAGATTTTTGCCTTTACTCACTCCATTGTTTTCTTTATCCCAATTTAAATCAATCCTTTATTCCCTATTATATCCTGTACCAGCTAAAATAGCTCGTTGTCTTGCCATTTTGCTACATTCAATATACTAAAGAAAAGCACAGAAAGAACTTTATATTTGGGGGGAAACTAGAGCAAAGGATTTTTTAGCTGATCCAGTAATAAAAAATTGAGAATACAGAATTAACAAATATAGATCATGCTTCAAATAATTATGTTAAGATAAAATTGTGGGAATTATGGAAGTATACTGTAAAACCTTTTTAGTTCAACTGAAATTATTGAGAAATAATATTTCTCTGGTCTAAAAGCCCTTTCCAGACTTGTTCCCAGCTTATAAACATTGGCAACTGAGAAGAAAAGGTTTCTTCTCCCTCCTCCTCCTCCTCTTCCTCCTTCCCCCTCTGGGAAGCTTCTGGTGAATCTCTCCAATAGTAAAACTAAAGTGGAGAATGATATCACCTGAGAATTGACGTTACTTGTTCAGCTATATGTAATCCACATGGGTCACAATTCTCTTCATCATGGATCATAGGATTCTAGATTTAGGATAGGAAAAGTACCTTGAAGGTCATTCAATTCAATCCCTCCATTTTAAAGAAGAGGTCACTGAGGCCTACAGATTTGTCTCCTTCTTTTGTTCTGGCCCTTTCTTTCATCTTTAGGTCAATCCATCTCATGGTCTCCAGATCCTCCATCAGCTTTCTCTTTACAGGAATCCCTCTTTCTAATCCTCCTCTTCCTCCCTTCTCTCTCCTTTCCCCTTTCTTCTCCCCCTCCTTTCCTACTACATTTTAAAAAAATCTGCACTTTCTACTCTTTTCTTCCCTTTTTATTATTGTGTAAATGTTACTGTTTCAAAATGAGGAGGAAGCAGATTTAGCCTTGACTTTTCATTTCACTATCTTATCAAATAACTTCCTTAGTTGCCTTTTTGAAGATACATTGTCTATTCTAGAAGAATTATATATTTTATCAAACAATTTATCAAATGTAAACCTATTACTACCTGGATTCACCAACAAGGTTCAAGGCTTTGAGGCAATGTGACACAGAA
The DNA here is from genome assembly GCF_027887165.1 of Monodelphis domestica. NCBI lineage: Eukaryota > Metazoa > Chordata > Mammalia > Didelphimorphia > Didelphidae > Monodelphis > Monodelphis domestica. The sequence goes on along the minus strand of NC_077231.1, from coordinate 132,465,579 downwards.
CAAATAATGTGAAGAAGAAAAGGAAATTTGAGAAAAATGAAGAAAGGTTCTGGGTTGCTATGGATATATACTCTAGATAAACAATAGTCAGAATGGCAGCACTGTAGTTTTTAGAAGAAAATAAAATGAGCAAATACAGAAAAAGGTTGAAGAGGCAGGGAAGATAGAATCCACTTCAAAATTTGCTTAGATTTCTCTTTCCTTTAGTACCTGTAACTAAAAAAAAAAAAAGGGTGGGGGGCTTTGCTAACTTATTGTTGCAGGACTTTCTCTACCATGCCCTGGGGCTGATGACTTTCTCCTACATCTCTTTTCAGCTTCCTTTTAGAAAGTGAAGTCCTTGAGGGCAGGGACTTTCCGTTATTCAGTCAGTCAAAATAAAACAAACATCTATTCCCAGCCTACTAAGTACCAGGTTTGGGGCTAAAGGGGGGGGGGGGGGGGGAGATAAAAAAAAAAGAAAAAGATAGTCCTTTACCTAAAGGAACTCACCATTTAATAGGAAAGGGGAAACTACATGAAAATATGTACAAACAAGCTCCATGCAAGATAACTAGAAATTAACAGAAGGAAGGCACTAGAATCCCTGGAGAGCTTTCAGTGAAATTTAAAGGAAGCCAGGGAAGTCAATAGTCAGAATGGAGAAGGGAGAGTATTCAAGACATAGAGACCATTCAGAGAAAATGTCCAGTACTGGGAGATACAGTGACTGGTTTGAGGCACAAAAAGGAAGTCTGGGTTAACAGATCCAAGAGTACTTGATGGAAACGGAAGTGTAAGAAAAATGGAAATATAGAATGGGACCCCATTATTAAGGGCTTTGAATACCAAACAGAGGATTTTGTATTTATTCTAGGAGGTAATAGGGAGACTTTCTTTCTGCTTGTGTTTATATTCCCAGTTTAGCATAATGCCTGGAATATACGAAGTATTTAACAAGTTCTAGCCAAATGACTGGGGAAAAAGAGAACTTTGGATTTTTTTTCCTTTTAGTTCGGGAGAATGAAATTCTAGCATGTGATATAAAGTGTTTGGTTTACAGTGTACAATTGCATAACATGATTATTGCTACTATGCACCCAAGAGGTCTTTATATCTGATAAATGGTTTGAGTATATTAATATATATAGATTCCTGGGTAAACATGGCTGCAATCTAGACGTGACTCGCTTCCCCTCCCCGGCACCAAACGAAATAGACTACCTCAAAAGAGCATAAAAATCACCTTAGGAAGAATGGAGGGACTCCCCAGTACCCCACAGAAATGAAGGTATGTGCGGTTTGAACATTTCCACACTATAAGGAGGAGGAAAAGCTCACACAAAAACTTGAACTGAGCTGCACCCCCCCCCCAAACCAGAGTAAGCTATCAGAGCGCTCACTGGGACAGCAAGTGAATGAGGAGTGTCTCTGTCTGGGGGGGCACACCAGGGTCCTTGGGATCTAAAGACTGCAAGGAAACAATCTCTCAGGGCAGTTTCACAGGAAAACCCTGCGCTGAGCAAAGGGGTGACTGCACTAAGAGGCTGTGCTGAACAAGAGGAGGCTGCGCTGAGAGGCTGCGCTGAGCAAAGGGGCGACTGCGCTGAGAGGCTGCACTGAGCAAAGGGGTGACTGTGCTGAGAGGCTGTGCTGAGCAAGGGGAGGCTGCGCTGAGAGGCTGCACTGAGCAAAGGGGCTGCCGTGCTGAGCACAGGGGCCTGTGCTCTAAGAAACCTCAGAGGCTGGGAAGAACTAGTCTGAGGCAACCTAAATTCACAGAAAACCCGCCCACATCACCCAGACCCTAGACCAAAAAAAGAAAGTGGAATAAAACCACCAAAGGGATGGCGTACATGTCCCAAAATCAAGCCTCCAAGAAGAAAGGGGGGGAAAATTGACTATTGAAAACTTTTATGGAGGGAGTACCCAAGGAAAAGAAGAGAATGAGGATGAAATCCAAACAAAATCAGAACATGCCTCCCCAAATGGAAACTATCCACAAGCTCTGAAAGATCTCAAACTGGAGCTTACCCAAAAGATGGAAACCTTTTGGAAAAAAAATGGGAGAAAGAGATCAGCAGTCTGATAGAAAAGACTTCACAATTGGAGAAGGAGCTGGAAGCATCTAATAGAAGGGCAGACAAAGCTGAAAAGCAAAACCAGTCCCTAACGACCAGAATTAAGTAACTAGAAGACAGTGAGCATGCCCAAAAGATGGAAACCTTTTGTAAAAAAAAATGGGAGAAAGAGATCAGCAGTCTGATAGACAAGGCTTCACAATTGGAGAAAGAGGTGGAAGCATCTAATAGAAGGGCAGACAAAGCTTAAAAGCAAAACCAGTCCCTAATGACCAGAATTAAGCAAATGGAAGATAGCGAGATTACAAAACAGCAAGAATCAATAAAACAAAGCCAAAAAATTAATGAATTAGAAGAAAACATGAAATATCTCACTGAAAAGGTCACAGACTTGGAAAAAGAGGAAGAAGCGACAACCTCAGAATTATTGGTCTCCCCGAAAAAACAGAGATAAACAAAAATCTTGATGCTATTCTACAGGAGATTAAAGAAGAAAATTGCCCACATGTTCTGGAGCAAGGGGGCAAAATAGAAATAGAAAAGGTACATAGAACACCCTCTATACTAAATCCCCAAAAGACAACCCCCAGGAATGTAATCGCCAAATTCAAGAGCTTCCAAATCCTACAAGAAGCCAAGAAGAGGAGCTTCAGATATAGGGGGGCTCCCATAAGGATCACACAGGACTTAGCGGCTAACACACTAAGAGACCGCAAAGCATGGAACACGATATTTAGAAAGGCAAGAGAGCTGGGTCTCCAACCAAGAATCAACTACCCAACAAAACTGACTATATACTTCCAGGGGAAAGTATGGGCATTCAACAAAATAGAAGATTTCCAAGCATTTGCTAAGAAATGACCAGAACTTAGTGGAAAATTTGGCATCCAATCACAGAAAGCAAGAGAATCATGAAAAAGTAAATATGAAAGAAAGGGAAAAAGAGATAAATCTTATATTTTTCTTTAAGTCAAACTCTCTTCTATAAGGACTACATTTATATCAAATTATATATATTAATATGTGGGAAAATGTATTGTTTAACTCTCAAAAATTGTATGCATCATAAGAGTAGTTAGAAGAATCATGCATAGGGAAAGATTGGGGCATCAAGAAGATTTGGTGAAAGGGGGGGCAAAGAAAGAAAAAGGGAGGGGGGAATCGTCGATAATACTAACATTTACTTCAAGAAATGGGGGAGGGCTAAATAGAATACTCTTTCCCATACACAGATATACATGGGAAGGGGAGGGGAAGAACTCTCACATGAGAAGGAGAAGAAGAGAGCACGAAGTGGTATTACTTAAACCTTACTCTCAGTGAAATCAAATCTGAGAGGGAAGAACATCTAGATCCAGTAGGATCCTGAATTCTATCTTATCCAACAGGCTAAGAAAGAAAGGAAAATCAAGGAGGGGGAGTGGGGAGGGAGTATAAAAAGGGAGGGAAGGAGAGGGGGGAGGGGAAGGAAGCATAAAAAGGGAGGAGCTAGAAAGGGAAGCATATCAAGGGAGGGGACTTGGGGGATTGACCTAAAGTAAATTACTGTTTCAAAAGGATATAGCTAAAGAAGAAAGGTCAGAACTAGGGGAAGTTATCAAAATGCGAGGGAATCCAAAAGTGACAATCATAACTTTGAAGGTGAATGGGATGAACTCACCCATAAAACGTAGACAAATAGCAGATTGGATTAAACCCAAAACCCTACCATTTGTTGTCTTCAAGAAACACATATGAGGTGGGTTGATACTCACAAGGTTAGAATTAAAGGATAGAATAAGACCTTTTGAGCCTCAACTGATCGAAAGAAGGCAGGAGTTGCAATCATGATATCTGATAAAGCCAAAGCAAAAATAGACCTGATCAAAAGCGATAGGGAAGGTAAATATATTCTGTTAAAAGAGTATAGACAATGAGGAAATATCACTAATCAACATGTATTCACCAAATGGTATAGCATCCAAATTTTTAATGGAGAAACTAGGAGAATTGAAGGAGGAAATAGACAGTAAAACCATATTAGTGGGAGACTTGAACCAATCCTTATCAAATTTAGATAAATTAAACCAAAAAAATAAACAAGAAAGAGGTAAAAGAGGTGAATGAAATCTTAGAAAAATTAGAGTTAATAGACATATGGAGAAAAATAAATAGGGACAAAAAGGAATACACTTTCTTCTCAGCACCACATGGCACATTCACAAAAATAGATCATACACTAGGTCACAGAAACATGGCACTCAAATGCAGAAAAGCAGAAACAATAAATGCAACCTTTTCAGATAATAAAGCAATAAAAATATTGATCGGAAAGGGTACATGGAGAGCCAAATCAAAAATTAATTGGAAATTAAATAATATGATACTCCAAAATCCGTTAGTTAGAGAAAAAATCATAGAAACAATTAATAATTTCATTAAGGAAAATGACAATAGTGAGACATCCTTTCAAACCTTATGGGATACAGCCAAAGCAGTACTTAGAGGAAAATTCATATCCATGAGTGCATTTATTAACAAATTAGGGAGGGCAGAGATCAATGAATTGGAAATACAAATCAAAAAACTTGAGAACAAACAAATTAAAAACCCCCAGAAGAAAACCAAACTAGAGATCCTAAAAATTAAGGGAGAAATTAATAAAATCAAAAGTGATAGAACTATTGAACTAATAAACAAGACTAGAAGCTGGTACTTTGAAAAAACAGACAAAAGAGACAAAGTACTGGTCAATCTAATTTAAAAAAGGAAAGAAGAAAGGCAAATTAACAGCATCAAGGATGAAAAGGGGGACCTCACCTGCAACAAAGAGGAAATTAAGGCAATCATTAAAAACTACTTTGCCCAACTATATGGCAATAAATACACCAATTTAGGTGATATGGATGAATATCTACAAAAATACAAACTACCTATACTAACAGAAGAAGAAATAGATTTCTTAAATAATCCCATATCAGAAACAGAAATCCAACAGGCCATCAAAGAACTTCCTAAGAAAAAATCCCCATGGCCTGATGGATTCACCAGTGAATTCTATCAAACATTCAGAGAACAGTTAATCCCAATACTATACAAACTATTTGACATAATAAACAAAGAGGGAGTTCTACCAAATTCCTTTTATGACACAAACATGGTACTAATTCCAAAACTAGGCAAGCCAAAAACAGAGAAAGAAAATTATAGACAAATCTCCCTATTGAATATACATGCAAAAATCTTAAATAGGATACTAGCAAAAAGACTCCAGCAAGTGATCAGAAGAGTCATTCACCATGATCAAGTAGGATTTATACCAGAGATGCAGGGCTGGTTCAATATTAGGAAAACCATCCACATAATTGACCACATCAACAAGCAAACCAACAAAAATTACATGATTATTTCAATAGATGCAGAAAAAGCCTTTGATAAAATACAACACCCATTCCTATTAAAAACACTAGAAAACATAGGAATAGAAGGGTCGTTCCTAAAAATAATAAACAGTATATATCTAAAACCATCAACTAATATCATCTGCAATGGGGATAAACTAGATACATTCCCAATAAGATCAGGAGTGAAACAAGGATGCCCATTATCACCTCTATTATTTGACATTGTACTAGAAACACTAGCAGTAGCAATTAGTGAAGAAAAAGAAATTGAAGGCATTAAAATAGGCAAGGAGGAGATCAAGTTATCACTCTTCGCGGATGACATGATGGTCTACTTAAAGAATCCTAGAGATTCAACCAAAAAGCTAATTGAAATAATCAACAATTTTAGTAAAGTTGCAGGATACAAAATAAACCCACATAAGTCATCAGCATTTCTATATATTTCCAACACAACTCAGCAGCAAGAACTAGAAAGAGAAATCCCATTTAAAATTACCTTAGACAAAATAAAATACTTAGGAATCTATCTCCCGAGACAAACACAGGAACTTTATGAACACAAATACAAAACACTCTCCACACAACTAAAACTAGACTTGAACAATTGGAAAAACATTAACTGCTCATGGGTAGGATGAGCCAATATAATAAAAATGACCATCCTACCCAAACTCATCTATCTATTTAGTGCCACACCTATGGAACTTCCAAAAAATTTTTTTACTGATTTAGAAAAAACCATAACAAAGTTCATTTGGAAGAACAAAGGATCAAGGATATCTAGGGAAATAATGGAAAAATACAAAGGAAGGGGGCCTTGCAGTCCCAGATCTCAGACTATATTATAAAGCAGCAGTCATCAAAACAATTTGGTATTGGCTAAGAGACAGAAAGGAGGATCAGTGGAATAGACTCGGGGTAAGTGACCTCAGCAAGACAGTATATGACAAACCCAAAGATCCCAGCTTTTGGGACAAAAATCCACTATTTCATAAAAACTGCTGGGAAAATTGGAGGACAGTGTGGGAAAGATTATGTTTAGATCAACACCTCACACCCTACACCAAGATAAATTCAAAATGGGTGAATGACTTGAATATAAAGAAGGAAACTATAAGAATATTAGGCGAACACAGAATAGTATACATGTCAGACCTTTGGGAAGGGAGAGGCTTTAAAACCAAGCAAGACATAGAAAGAGTCACAAAATGCAAAATAAATAATCTGGAATACATCAAATTAAAAAGATTTTGTACAAACAAAACCAATGTAACTAAAATCAGAAGGGAAGCAACAAATTGGGAAACAATCTTCATTAAAACCTCTGACAAAGGTTTAATTACTCAAATTTACAAAGAGCTACATCAATTGTACAAAAAATCAAGCCATTCTCCAATTGATAAATGGGCAAGGGACATGAACAGGCAGTTCTCAGCCAAAGAAATCAAAACTATTAATAAGCACATGAAAAAGTGTTCTATATCTCTTAAAATCAGAGAGATGCAAATCAAAACAACCCTGAGGTATCACCTCACACCTAGCAGATTGGCTAACATGACAGCTATGGAAAGTAATGAATGCTGGAGGCAATGTGGCAAAGTGGGGACACTAATTCATTGCTGGTGGAGTTGTGAATTGATCCAGTCATTCTGGAGAGCAATTTGGAACTATGCCCAAAGGGTGATAAAAGACTGTCTGCCCTTTGATCCAGCTATAGCACTGCTGGGTTTGTACCCCAAAGAGACAATAAGGAAAAAGACTCATTCAAGAATATTCATAGCTGCACTCTTTGTGGTGGCCAAAAATTGGAAAATGAGGGGATGCCCATCAATTGGGGAATGGCTGACCAAATTGTGGTATATGTTGGTGATGGAATATTATTGTGCTAAAAGGAATAATAAAGTAGAGGAATTCCATGGAGACTGGAACGACCTCCAAGAAGTGATGCGGAGCGAAAGGAGTAGAACCAGGAAAATATTATACACAGAGACTGACACACTGTGGTACAATCGAAGGTAATGGACTTCTCCATTAGTATCAATGCAATGTCCCTGAACAATCTGCAGGGATCTAAAAAAATACTATCCACAAGCAGAGGATAAACTGTGGGAGTAAAAACACCGAGGGAAAGCAATTGCCTGACTACAGGGGTTGAGGGGATATGACTGAGGAGAGACTCTAAATGAACACTCTAATGCAAATACCAACAACATGGAAATGGGTTTGAACCAAGAACACATGTGATACCCAGTGGAATCGTGGGTAGGCTATGGGAGAGGTGGTGGGAAGGGGGTGGGGGGGAGAAAAAGAACATGATCTTTGTTTCCAGTGAATAATGTTTGGAAATGACCAAATAAAATAATGTTGGGATACTGATCTGAACTTAGTCACAGAAATTCCCAGAATCAGGCAGAAGGACTTCCTGCTCCCTTCAGTGCTGCTAAGTGTCTCCCTGAGACTCACAAAAAAGACATTTGTCAAGAAGCATTTGCATAGCTCTCTCACTAGCTGCGGGGAGCAGGATAGTTGTGGCAAGGAAATAACACATCCCTCATCCCAACTATCAAGCAAGCAAGTAGAAAGGGAGAGGAGAGAAGGAAAGTGAATGCTGTTGGGGAAAAACAAAAAATCTTGACCTAAGTAAGTGGTTTTTTTCTGTGTCAGCTATGGAACTAACAAAAGATCTTTAAAAATATGTCTACTGGCCTAATGAATTTTTGGTTCATCACTTACAAAACTAAATTAGCACTCCATTAGAGAAAAAGTCCCAGTAACTGAAGACAACTCCAGAAGATGGAACAATTCTATAGAGAAGCAGCATATAGGCCCATTGGAGGCTGAGAAAAATACCCCACTGTGAAATGTAGTGTAGTTTGAGTGAGACAAAGCTGATTTCTGAGAAAGGATACATGAGAGTTGTTCCAAAAAAGGGCAGAACCCTCTATAGAGCCATGAGTTTTCTAGGGAATATCAATTTCCCTCTGGTAAAAGGATTGTGTCACATTATATTTCTTTTTGTATTTTGAGGAGTGAGACTTTCCTTCATTATTTATTTTACCATTCTGTCCTAGGTCAAAACCTTGCTAGTAGATCTTTGAATCTTTTAGATGAGTTCTAGAAACATATTTGCATAATTTGCATAATTTGAATCTGAAGAAGAAAGAAAGAAAGAAAGAAAGAAAGAAAGAAAGAAAGAAAGAAAGAAAGAAAGAAAGAAAGAAAGAAAGAAAGAAAGAAAGAAAGAAAGAAAGAAAGAAAGAAAGAAAGAAAGAAAGAAAGAAAGAAAGAAAGAAAGAAAGAAAGAAGGAAGAAAGGAAGGAAGGAAGGAAGGGAGGAAGGGAGGGAGGGAGGGAGGAAGGAAGGAAGGGAAGGAAGGAAGGAAAAGGAAAAGGAAAGAGGGAGGGAAAGAGAAAGTCTTTCACTGTTTTTTATTCTTTTTTATCCATCACTGAGTTCTCTTTTACCAACTAAGTTGGTAGTGAACACTGCCTGAGTAGGCTACTTCTCTCTCAGCTCTGACTGATTTGGACTGGTTTCCCTCATGATTTAACAGTTGGTTGGCTGATTGTTGGCTTGTGTACATACAAAATGACATCACTAAGTTGAGGTCAATGTATAGTGTCTCTGTGGCTAACCAGACCAATATAAACTTGTAAGGCTCCAACATAAGTTGAGCACAAATAGCCCATGTGGGTATTTGAAATAGAGACATCTCTAAGTTTGCACATCTCACATTTCTTTTGAGTTACTACAAATCTGCTTTGCTTATAGAGCACGGGACCTTCTTTGATACAGGCACACTGTGCTGGACAGTCCTGTGCCAGTGTCTCAAATGTCTCACAATCAATGCCAAAGTTCTTCAGAGTGTTTGTGTTGCTTTTTTGTTGTTGCTTTTAAACACTTACCTTCCACCTTTGAATTAATACTCTGCATTGATTCTAAGGCAGAAGAGTGGTAAGGGCTAGGCAATAGGGGTTAAGTGACTTGCCCAGGGTCACACAGCTAGGAAGTGTCTGAGGTCAAATTTGAACCCAGGACCTTCCGTCTCTAGGCCTAACTCAATATACTGAGCCTCCTAGCTGCCTCATGTATTGCTTCTTCTGACCTGTATGTAGTTGCTTGTCTTGTGTGAGTTTATTTCCAAAGTACTAAATCTAGTAAGGTAAAACTGAAGTACTCCAATCTGTAATTAAAACTTCTGTCTTAGTCCTTGCCACAGTACTCCTCACTTATAGATTTCAAAGAGAAAACAATTAAGAACATGGTAGTGATAGAGAGATGTGGTTTCTCCCTGCAAGGGAATTTCAGAAACTTTCACCCTTTTCTACTGTTTTCTTCATTGATCTCCTCAGCTATTAGAACTTGCCCAGATGAAGTATTTATGTGTCTTATAGAATGAGAAAAGTAAAGACACATAAGTACCTCTGTATATATATATATATATATATATATATATATATATATATATATATTTCTCAATAAATGAGAGAAATTTGTAAAAATGTGTTCAGAGGGCAATTATAGAGATTAAGATTTTCACAGGGGAAAGGACCTAAAGTTGTTGAGTACAATCCATATCTGAAAAATAACTGAATTGTTTTTTAAATGCATAGTTGTGAAATGACAAAGGTATTAGCAACACTTGATACTTCCTAGAATGAAGCTCTATTTATAAATGTTTATTAGAATCATTTGACTTCTAGGAACTTCTAGGTGACTTAAAGGTTACATACTTGGCAGAAGTCTTTTTCCTACTAGATAAACATTACATATTAATAATTCTATCCAATAATAGCATCTATTTCTATTTTCATGCCAAAATTCTTTATAAAACTACAGACAAAATGGTTACCTTCTGTGGTAGTTTCATAAGGTTATAGGAAGGAATAAGCAGAATCACGGCTGAGTTTATATCCAGGCAATGAAGATAGTTCCTAGTTTAAGAAACAATGGACAGATACTCTCATCAGAAACATCTATTTTTGATAATACATGTATATAACTCAATGGAATTGTTTGTTGGCTCCAAGAGGGGGAGAGAAAAAAAAAAACATGAATCATGGAATCATGGAAACATACTTAAAAATTAATTAATTAATTAATTAATTTAAAAAGAAACATCTACTTTACTATGTCTGCTTTAGAAACTGAAAATTAGCCATTAGAGATACATTCTCCTTAATGTAAAGATTAAATCATTCTGAATTTGAAGTTAGGAGGGTCCTAGGTTCAAATGCTTCTTTTGAAACTTAATAATTGTACAACAATGGGCAAGACACTTTCCCTCCCCAAACCTCAGTTTCTTTCTATCTACAATGGGAACAAAAACAAACAAACAAAATATATATGCATATAATTTAGAATTAGAAATTTTGAGCTAGAAGGAATGTTAAATCCCTCATTTTATAGATGGGGGAACTGATGTATAATGACTTTCTTAAGATCTATTGGAAGATAACAGAGCCAAAATTTGAGTGCCTATTTGCTAATTCTAAATTAAGCCCTTTCCCCCACTATACTACCTCACTTACTTCATAGGGTTGTTGTGATGATCATATGAATAAAAGAATATAAATGATTTGCAAACTCCATGTAAAACCAGCTATTATTTTATTTAATGATCATCTTTTTCCATGAGGTGAGAGAGAAACAATTTGGGAATAAGTTTACATAGAATATCTGAAAAAATTTGTGCAATTTTCAGCTATTAAAGTTTTAAAATTTACTAAGATTTTTGCTACATCCTATATTTAATACTCTATACATGGCTACATAGGTAAATAAAATAACTTCCTAATATAATTGAATAAAAATATTAGGATATAAGATCTAGAAACTTCCTGTAGAGATCCTTGGTAATTACTGTAGCAAACAGAACATTATTTTGAGATCTTTTGCTAGGTTTCTATATTTTGAAAGCTTTTTGTTCCATGTAGCTTAGAGATTCTACTAAAATTTTTTGCTGTTTTTATGGATCAGTGCTATGTCTGGGAAAGTTGAAATAGTTCTGACTAGGAAAATGACACCATTCTGGTATAGTTCATTAGTTGAGTCTTCCAGGATATTTTGAGGTCTATATTTTTAAGTGGGAATTTAGTTATCTATTTGCAAAGACAATAATCTTCTGGTGTAGTCTACATATCGTGTCTTTGCTAGGCATTTGAGTAGATGACAGCTTTTATAATCCACAATTATTTCTCTTGCGATTTCTACCTTTTTCTTGCATAGACAGCTAAATCTGAGTTCAAGTATAACTGCTCTAATTTCTGGTGGCAATGGCCAGGTCCTGAAGTGCCTTTTTTAAACTCCATTGTTTTCATAAACAAATTGATATTGTATGGGACAGAATTGAGGGTGTTATTCTCAGAATGAGCATTCAGCTTATGAAAGCTTGTCTGTTACCTTTTTGTTGGTTGAGGACTCTGGGACAGGCTTGGCAGAAAGACTGATGAAGGACAAAAGGGGCAATGAACAGCCCGGTTACTTCCCTTGCCTCACCTGAGTTGGATTGGAAGCACAGATGTTTTGATTTGTAGGTCAAAGCCTGGTGCAGAGGCCTGATAGGGGAGGGGAGAAGAACCTTGAATACTGGCTGCTTGCTCAGTCAGCACTCCTTAGCTCATCATTGGAGTGTTCTCCATCATAAAGGGGAATAAACTACTGCCTCTTTTTACTCCTATCTTCTGACTCTGATTTTGTTTATTTGAGTGAATGGGGCACTGGTGCTCATTTTTGAGTGAGGCATTTGTAATCAATTTTTATCCCATACAATATAACTTAGCCACATGGATATTTTGATTCTTTTTTGTCAATAGTTATTGGTTGTATTCATGTGGATGTTGTTCACTGAGAGCATTTGATACCAGTCTTGGATCTTAGCTATTTTGTAAGTTTTATTTAGAGAGGTAAAATGTTTTTATTTATAGTAAGCAAACCTAATGGTACCTATCTGTTATCTTTAATTATTACATAGTGAATTTTATGTTTGTTCCAAACATATGTCCATAGGATTTTTACTGATATGGCATATCTGCTCACTTTTTCTGAGAGTCACCTGAAAGACAGCCTTATGATTGTGCTCCATCATATAAGGGCATATAATTGGATTGACTGAGAAAACAACTGGGTAAGTAAATAATGGACTTCTTCAGATGGTTGGTGGTCTTAGAAAGAGATAATTGAGAGAAGCAATCATGGACTTTTAAATGGCTAAGAGCCCTAAGAGCCTCATACATATAGGGAAAGCTGACATCCTCTCATGTCCCTCTCTTCTCTGCTTTTTCCAACCCTAGAGATATCTAAGAGGGAACTCCTGAGAGTAAGATTATTCTCTCTCTTCCTGAGAGCAAAAAATCTTCCTTGCCCCCAGCCCAGAACTCTTTTTTTGTCTTGGCCATTCTTTGACCTATTTTTAATAGATTCTATATCTTAATAGATTTTCTATTTAATAGATTCATTGATGTCTCTCTACTGTTTACTTTGACAAAGAAGTATGCTAACTATTTGTTCTGAAACCAGTATTTGGTAGGAAAGAATTCAGCTAGTGACCATAATCTACTTATTTACTTTCCCTTGTGAGCCATCAGGAAAGGTGCATTTTGTTCTGAACCGTTTGTCCTATTCAGAGACTATCAATATTTGAGGCCTAGTAGCATAATTCTAGGTCAATACTCCTTTTAGAGATAGGTGAGTAAAGAACTGATTGTCTAGCCATGGCCTTTATCCTAACCCCCACCAAAAAAAAAAGAAAGGAAATCTCAGTCTCCCTATGAGAGAGGTAAGCTAAATGCCGGCTCAGATGCTCAGATATCTATCCATGCCACTCATAAGCAGAGTCATTTTTATATTTCAAGGTCTAGTCACATACTGTAGCCCCTAGTAGTGAGAGTAGCCACAAGTAAAATCAGAGCCATCAGCTAGTTAGAGCCAGAGCTTCCCCCTCAGCATGAGAAAAGCAAACCTCCCCCCTTCCCAAATGCTAGATGTTGTTCCAAGAAATCACTGGTGCAAGAATTCTATGAGAAACTTAACCAGATGGTTACATGTTAAAATATTAAATGATCACCTATAGAAAACTCTGTTTAGAATCACTGAGGTAATCTAAATCCATTGTCTCTATCTTGTAAATCATTACTAGCCATTGTCCCTTCTAAAGGCTTACTTAACCTCTTAGCTTATATCATTTCCCCTATAGAGTATGTACCCTTAAATTGTTAAACTTTGTCACTGCTCAGCAAGAGGATTTCTGCATGTCTTTCTGTCAGTCTGGTGGCTATAATCCCAGAATCATTTTTCTCACTCTAATTCATTGGCACACGAATAATTTGTTGAGCAGATCCTGACAATATACTTCTATCTTATAGCTGTTTATCACATGCTCTAAGAATGCTTATTAATCCTTTTTTATTAATCTCTTTTTTGTCAAAAAGTACTAATTTTTCTATATTTGCTTTATAGTTATTACTGCCTTTGCTAAAATGATGGGTCTTAGAGTTTTTAAAAATATTTTAATGAGTTTCCTTTTTTTAAAAAAAGTTATATACTTAGTAACTACCACCACCACCAAAAACATTAACTAAACAAATGGATAAGAAAAATTATCTGCAAAACTACAAATTCTACATTATTCATGATTTTAAAAAATATGTAAATTATATATATGCTAATATAGCATCTGCTTTTGAGTCTCTTTTTGGATTTGTTTTATTTGGATATCTTTTTTATCTTGATTGTGTAGCTAATATTTTTTAACCTTATTTTATTTGGTCATTTCCAAACATTATTCACTGGAAACAAAGATCATTTTCTTTTCCTCCCCCCCCCCCCCCCCCCACCACCCTTCCCTCTCCCATAGCCGACGCACGATTCCACTGGGTATCACATGTGTTCTTGGTTCAAACCCATTTCCATGTTGTTGGTATTTGCATTAGAGTGTTCATTTAGAGTCTCTCCTCAGTCATATCCCCTCAACCCCTGTAGTCAGGCAGTTGCTTTCCCTCGGTGTTTTTACTCCCACAGTTTATCCTCTGCTTGTGGATAGTATTTTTTTAGATCCATGCAGATTGTTCAGGGACATTGCATTGCCACTAATGGAGAAGTCCACTACCTTCGATTGTACCACAGTGTATCAGTCTCTGTGTATAATGATTTCCTGGTTCTGCTCCTTTTGCTCTGTATCACTTCCTGGAGGTTGTTCCAGTCTCCATGGAATTCCTCCACTTCATTATTCCTTTGAGCACAATAGTATTCCATCACCAACATATACCACAATTTGTTCAGCCATTCCCCAATTGATGGGCATCCCCTCGTTTTCCAATTTTTGGCCACCACAAAGAGTGCAGCTATGAATATTCTTGTACAAGTCTTTTTCCTTATTATCTCTTTGGGGTACAAACCCAGCAGTGCTATAGCTGGATCAAAGGGCAGACAGTCTTTTATCACCCTTTGGGCATAGTTCCAAATTGCCCTCCAGAATGGTTGGATCAATTCACAACTCCACCAGCAATGAATTAGTGTCCCCACTTTGCTACATTGCCTCCAGCATTCATTACTTTCCATAGCTGTCATGTTAGCCAATCTGCTAGGTGTGAGGTGATACCTCAGGGTTGTTTTGATTTGCATCTCTCTGATTATAAGAGATGTAGAGCATTTTTCATGTGCTTATTAATAGTTTTGATTTCTTTGGCTGAGAACTGCCTGTTCATGTCCCTTGCCCATTTATCAATTGGAGAATGGCTTGATTTTTTGTACAATTGATTTAGCTTTGTATATTTGAGTAATTAAACCTTTGTCAGAGGTTTTAATGAAGATTGTTTCCCAATTTGTTGCTTCCCTTTTGATTTTAGTTACATTGGTTTTGTTTGTACAAAAACTTTTTAATTTGATGTATTCCAGATTATTTATTTTGCATTTTATAACTCTTTTAAAGTCTTGCTTCGTTTTGAAGTCTTTCCCTTCCCAAAGGTCTGACATGTATACTATTCTGTGTTCACCTAATTTTCTTATAGTTTCCTTCTTTATGTTCAAGTCATTCACCCATTTTGAATTTATCTTGGTGTAGGGTGTGAGGTGTTGATCTAAACCTAATCTTTCCCCACGCTGTCCTCCAATTTTCCCAGCAGTTTTTATGAAATAGTGGATTTTTGTCCCAAAAGCTGGGATCTTTGGGTTTGTCATATACTGTCTTGCTGAGGTCACTTATCCTGAGTCTATTCCACTGATCCTTCTTTCTGTCTCTTAGCCAGTACCAGATTGTTTTGGTGACCACTGCTTTATAATATAGTCTGAGATCTGGGACTGCAAGGCCCCCTTTCTTTGTATTTTTTTTTTCATTATTTCCCTGGATATCCTTGATCTTTTGTTCTTCCAAATGAACTTTGTTATGGTTTTTTCTAAATCAATAGAAAAATTTTTTGGAAGTTCCATGGGTATGGCATTAAATAGATAGATGAGTTTGGGTAGGATGGTCGTTTTTATTATATTGACTCATCCTACCCATGAGCAGTTAATGTTTTTCCAATTGTTCAAGTCTAGTTTTAGTAGTGTGGAGAGTGTTTTATAGTTGTGTTCATATAGTTTCTGTGTTTGTCTCGGGAGATAGATTCCTAAGTAGTTTATTTTGTCTAAGGTAATTTTGAATGGGATTTCTCTTTCTAGTTCTTGCTGCTGAGCTGTGCTGGAATTATATAGAAATGCTGATGACTTATGTGGGTTTATTTTGTATCCTGCAACTTTGCTAAAATTGTTGATTATTTCAATTAGCTTTTTGGTTGAATCTCTAGGATTCTTAAGTAGACCATCATGTCATCTGCAAAGAGTGATAATTTGGTCTCCTCCTTGCCTATTTTAATGCTTTCAATTTCTTTTTCTTCTCTAATTGCTACTGCTAGTGTTTCTAGTACAATGTCAAATAATAGAGGTGATAATAGTCATCCTTGTTTCACTCCTGATCTTAATGGGAATGCATCTAGTTTATCCCCATTGCAGATGATATTGGTTGATGGTTTTAGATATATACTGTTTATTATTTTTAGGAACGGCCCTTCTATTCCTATGCTTTCCAGTGTTTTTAATAGGAATGGGTGTTGTATTTTATCAAAGGCTTTTTCTGCGTCTATTGAAATAATCATGTGATTTTTGTTGGTTTGCTTGTTGATGTGGTCCATTATGTGGATGGTTTTCCTAATATTGAACCAGCCCTGCATCCCTGGTATAAATCCTACTTGGTCATGGTGAATGACTCTTCTGATCACTTGCTGGAGTCTTTTTGCTAGTATCCTATTTAAAATTTTTGCATGTATATTCATTAGGGAGATTTGTCTATAATTTTCTTTCTCTGTTTTTGGCCTGCCTGGCTTTGGAATTAGTACCATGTTTGTGTTATAAAAGGAATTTGGTAGAACTCCCTCCTTGCTTATTATGTCAAATAGTTTGTATAGTATTGGATTTAGCTGTTCTTTGAATGTTTGATAGAATTCACTGGTGAATCCATCAGGCCATGGGGATTTTTTCTTAGGAAGTTCTTTGATGGCCTGTTGGATTTCTGTTTCTGATATGGGATTATTTAAGAAATCTATTTCTTCTTCTGTTAGTCTAGGTAGTTTGTATTTTTGTAGATATTCATCCATATCACCTAAATTGGTGTATTTATTGCCATATAGTTGGGCAAAGTAGTTTTTAATGATTGCCTTAATTTCCTCTTTGTTGCAGGTGAGATCCCCCTTTTCATCCTTGATGCTGTTAATTTGCCTTTCTTCTTTCCTTTTTTAAATTAGATTGACCAGTACTTTGTCTCTTTTGTCTGTTTTTTCAAAGTACCAGCTTCTAGTCTTGTTTATTAGTTCAATAGTTCTATCACTTTTGATTTTATTAATTTCTCCCTTAATTTTTAGGATCTCTAGTTTGGTTTTCTTCTGGGGGTTTTTAATTTGTTCATTCTCAAGTTTTTTGATTTGCATTTCCAATTCCTTGATATCTGTCCTCCCTAATTTGTTAATATATGCACTCAGTGATATGAATTTTCCTCTAAGTACTGCCTTGGCTGCATCCCATAAGGTTTGAAAGGATGTCTCACCATTGTCATTTTCCTCAATGAAATTATTAATTGTTTCTATGATTTCTTCTCTAACTAACTGATTTTGGAGTATCATATTTTTTAATTTTCAATTAATTTTTGATTTGGCTCTCCATGTACCCTTACTGACCAATATTTTTATTGCCTTGTGATCTGAAAAGGCTGCATTTATTATTTCTGCTTTTCTGCATTTGAGTGCCATGTTTCTGTGACCTAGTGTATGATCTATTTTTGTGAATGTGCCATGTGGTGTTGAAAAGAAGGTGTATTCCTTTTTGTCCCTATTTATTTTTCTCCATATGTCTATTAACTCAAATTTTTCTATGATTTCATTCACCTCTTTTACCTCTTTCTTGTTTATTTTTTGGTTTGATTTATCTAAATTTGATAGTGGTTGGTTCAAGTCTCCCACTAATATGGTTTTACTGTCTATTTCCTCCTTCAATTCTCCTAGTTTCTCCAGTAAAAATTTGGATGCTATACCATTTGGTGTATACATGTTGATTAGTGATATTTCCGCATTGTCTATATTCCCTTTTAACAGAATATATTTACCTTCCCTAACCCTTTTGATCAAGTCTATTTTTGCTTTGGCTTTGTCAGATATCATGATTGCAACTCCTGCCTTCTTTCTATCAGCTGAGGCCCAAAAGGTCTTACTCCAGCTAATATTTTTAAAATATAATTGTGTGTATTATTTTACTCTCTTTTTTCCTCTTTTAATCTCTTCATATATTTCCCTTATTTTTTATATTTCCAATATCTATCAATCTATCATTTTAATAATAATATAATCCATTACGTTCAAATATAGCAATCTATTAAACTATTTATCTGATTCACTTGTGTTATTTCCAGTTATTTTGTCATAACAAAGCTTCCACTCATAAAATATAAACACAGTCGAACTTTGGTTTATGTAAACTCAGCACCACAAACATAGATATATTTGATTGTCAACTGAAAAAATAGAGGAAGAAAAATACATTCAATTTTTAAAAATTTGAATTATATGTTAAATCTATGTTATTTTCCCAAACAGTGTAAAGTCCTGCAGAAATGCCACCTACCCCCAAGTTGTGCTCATTCTTGCTCTTAGAAGCATTAGCATGAGTCATTACCTGTTTGGAGTAAATCATTTGTTCCTGCATTAGTTTTTGCCTGGAGTTCCCACTTGTAACACTATGTCCTTGTCAAATCAGTGTTCTCTTTGTTTCATTAATGTTTCACAGTTATTAATAATGGCTCCAAAGTACAATAGTAATGGTGCCAGTAGTTTAATAAGCCTAAGAAAAGTCATGAAGTGCCTCGGTATGTTCATATAAAAATATTTATTAAATAATGGGATTTGCTATTATGCATGATTTTCAATTTACATGTTTTGGTCATGTAAAATAAGGTGCTACCCTCCTGAAAGTTGGTAGGAAAGGAGATAACTCCTTTGTGGGGATTTTGCTTATTAACTGAGATTAAGGCCCTTGAGAGTAGAATAAAAAATAGCCCCCCTGCAGCTTCGCCACCAATCCTGCATTTTGATGAACTAAGCAAATGGATGCTTAAAATTCTTGATTTGTGTTGTGATCATCTAGACTTGGGAATGCCAAATGTTTGGAGAAAGAGTAGGTCTACTCATGTTGGAGGAGGTATAAGCAGTAAACACTAGGAAGCATCTGAAAAAGATGCCACATACAGCAACAGCTGGATGATCAACAGCTGTGAAGAGATCCAAAAGATGTTGGGAGAGTGGAAATTCCTTAGCATGTGGGTAAAGCTCAGGGTCAGGGAGCTTGGCAACAGGCTGTCTACATCAGTTCAGTCTGGCAGTGAAATGCTAGAATTCAAGGAACTAGGACATAAATAGAAGACTCTGGTGAAAAATGAGGCAAGCCACAGCACCAGCCCAAATGGATAATGAAAATAAGAACAAAAACATGTACATTAAAATGATATTAAAAGATTGCTATAATACAAATAATTATAATTATCAGTCTTGGGCCCCAAGAATAAAAGATGAAAAATTGCTCTCTCCTCTTAGTCAAGAGAGATGGAAGGTAATGAGCCCAGAGTGGGTTATGTGCTCTCATGTCTGATCTTTATTGTGGTTCTGCTTATCTGGGTTTTTTTTGTGTGTGTGTGTGTGTGTGTGTGTGTGTGTGTGTGTTTTCAAAGGAGGGTTCAATGGCAACAGGAACCTGGGTTGCTGTGGGAGGAATGGATTGTGAATTAATTGATGTAAAAACAAAAGGCATCAATAAAGCAATGGAAAAATAAACAACTGGAGCACATAGAAACCATGCCTTTTCATTCTCTGATTATTCTATGTATTATGTAATATAGCATTGCTGAAGGAAGTTCTCATTTTCTCTGTTTTCTAGGCTCTACTGTCAACTTTCCCTTCATCAGCATAAGATTTCCATCTCTCCTCCAACTTCAGTAAAGGAGATAGTGAGTTTCCCAAGAGCTCCCTTTTCTTTAGTTGAGGAGTTAGCTACAGTGGGAACCATTAGTCCAGCAGAAAGTAGTAAGTCATGCTAGGTTTTGTACCCCCAAGAGATAATAAGGAAAAAGCCTTGTACAAGAAAATTCATAGCTGTGCTCTTTGTGGTGGCAAAAAATTGGAAAATGAGGGGATGCCCTTCAATTGGGGAATGGCTGAGCAAATTGTGGTATATGTTGGTGATGGAATACTATTGTGCTCAAAGGAATAATGAAGTGGAGGAATTCCATGGAGACTGGAACAACCTCCAGGAAGTGATGCAGAGCGAGAGGAGCAGAACCAGGAAAACATTGTACACAGAGATTGATACACTGTGGTACAATCAAATGTGATGGACTTCTCCATTAGTGGCAATGCAGTGATCCCGAACAAATTGGAGGGATCTATGAGAAAGAACACTATTCACATTCAGAGAAAGAACTATGGGAGCAGAAACACCAAAGAAAAATAACTGCTTGATCACATGGGCCAACAGGGATATGATTAGGGATGTAGACTCTAAATAATCACTCTACTGCAAATATTAACAATATGGAAATAGATCTTCATCAATAACACATGTAAAACCCAGTGGAATTGTGTGTTGGCTATGGGAGGGGGTTGGGAGGAGGGGAAGGAAAGAATATTAATCATGTAACCATGGAAAATATTCTAAATTAATTAATTAAATAAAAAAATAAGAAAAGAAAGTAGTGAGTCAGAAGATGCTTTGAATTATGTCAGTGAAATGACTATGATTGATGGAGCAGCAGATGCAGTTACTAACATTTCTTCTGAAAAGCCAGTGACTGTGCCATGAGAAAATGAAGCACGTCATCCCAGGCTCTCCAAAAGGTGAGGGAATCTCCTTTCAGGGACCTTAATAATTATACAAGATTCTGAGCTTTGAAACAAATCCTTTCAGTAAGAGTGTACATATTATATTGTGTTCTGTCTAAACCGGTTTCATGGTGTGTGTTGTTTCAAATTTTATGGCTTATAGAACTAGAAGGATTTCCAATTCCCTCATTTTGTAGGCTAACAGGTCCAGTGACAAATGACAGGCAGAGTTTTTTTAAGTCAGTAATTTATGTTGGTAGAAGGAGAGAATTTGACATATTGTTGCTTGGTTTTTTTTTTTTTCCCCTAATGGAGAAATTCTTTTCTTTCTGGTATCACACTGCCTGCATGGCGACCTAGGAAGTCTAAAGTATGTTCCAATCTCAGGTTCATTCCATCTCTCTCTGTTTCATAGACTTCTACCTTGTATATTCTGAGTCCCTTTTCTCTCAAAAGGTGGTTTGACATTTCCTACTCTAGTTCATTTTACAGATGAGGGAATTTAGGCAAACAGAGTTAAGTGACTTGCCCAGGGCCATCCAGCTAGTAAGAGTCTGAGGGCAGATTCGAACTCAGGGAGATGAAGGTCCCTTATTCCTGGCCCAGTGCTCTATCCATAGCACCATCTAGCCACCCTGGGATTTTAATTTAGGTCCTGTGACAACTGAGGCTCTACAACTCCAAGTTCAGCCCTGTTCCACTGCACCATACTCTGAACTTAATAAGTTGTGATTAAATGTTCATTGATGATGATGATAATGATATTTGCTTAACAAAGTTGATGATGTATTTTTGTGGCTGGGAGTTGTGTTTTGGTAGTTCCCTCTGCAGAGTGGCCCTCTATGTACACTTGCTATCAACCACTCTAGTGTCTAGGGGTGGGGTGGGGATGGTTGCCAGGAAAGGGGATGTGATAGCAATGCATCATTTCTATTTAAAGACAGCTTTAATTAGACAGTGGACTGAAGACCAAAAGCAAGGTGCATCAAAGACTGAAGGCAAGAGGCAATTGAGGCAAAAGGTCAGGAAGAGGCCACAATGCCCATTTTAATTTAATTAATGGTCAGTTCTATTTGACATTGTTTCCCATTTCCTATTCCTTTCTCAAATACTGAATAGATCATGTATAATTATTTGTGTGCTTTTTTTTTGTCCTGATGCTAACTTGAAAGTTCTTTGAAAAAGAATAGGAAATATGTTTTTATTTATGTCATTCTTTTTTAATCAATGCTATTATATTGCCTTTGTGGGACTTAGAAAAGGACTTTGAACATACTGGACTCTCAGGGCCTTTTTTTGGTAGCATATTCAAAAATAGCAACCAGTTTTCCTTTTTAAACATGATTTTATTTTTCTGAAATCATGTTTAAAATGTAATCTAAATACATACATTTTAACTTCTTTTCAGAGGGTTTTGTCAGATTGCAGGAAAGGACTACATAAATTCAGGAGTCAGCAATTCATTATGGCTGATAGTTTCTGTGAAGAGAAGTAGTATGAAAAACAGAGTGGAAAAATGTGGAAAGAATTTTTTTTAAAATTTAAATGGATTGGAATTAGATTGTGTTAGGGCATTAGGGCTTTTGAGGGTGACTGGGTTGTACAGTGGATAGAGCACAAGGCCTTGAGTCAGAAAGACCTGAGTCCAAACACTTATTAGTTATGTGACCCTGGGAAAGTCACTTAATATTTTTGTCTTGGTTTCCTAATCTGCAAAATAGCTGGAGAAGGAAATGACAAACCATTTCTGTATCTTTGCCAAGAAAATACCAAAAGGGTCACATAGTCAGGCAAACTCAACAACAAACCTTAAATGCCAGCCCAAGAATTTGTATTGGCCCAATATGTCAAAAGAGTTAATGACAATAATTTTACATCTTTAAAATTAATCTTAAAAAACCCAAACAACAAATTATTGCTTTAAGACATATAGTATCTCTCTTTCTCTGAAGAATAAGGTTGCTCGGGGACTATATCTCAAACCCATCCTCCATCAGCATGAGCTAGTCAGATTGGTTAAGTTTTCAATGTGAGCATTTATACCTCCAAAATTAGAAAATGCTAAAATCAGTGCTTGACTTATTGTATTTTTAATTTAATAGACTTAACAAAGTGATGGGGAAATATTAATATCACAGATTAAACTTAAAAGTATATCTTGCTGCATTTTTTTGGAGAATCCATTGTTAAACATTTATTAGCATGCCACTGGATCTGACTATATTCCTCTGCTAGGTATTTAAAGTCCTCAAGATCTGGCTCGAGCCTATATTTTCTAGGCTTATCAAAAATATTCCGCTGCTATAATACATTTTCTGTTCCAGTCAAACCACCCTACTTATTTTCCATGTACTATGTACTATTATTTTGTGTTCATATCTTAGCACATGCCATCTTCTAGAATTTTCTCTATTTTTACCTCTACTCTTACAATACTTGGTTCCTTCAAAGCTCAACTCAAGCATTACTTTCTTCATGAGAAGACCTTTGATGAGTCTCCCAGGAAAGTTTCCATATCTAGTCCAATATGACTCTATCTATCTATCTATCTATCTATCTATCTATCTATCTATCTATCTATCTATCTATGTATCTATGTATGTATCTATGTATGTATCTATCTATCTATGTATGTATGTATCTATCTATCTATCTATGTATCTATGTATGTATCTATGTATCTATGTATGTATGTATCTACCTATCTATGTATCTATCTATCTATGTATCTATGTATCTATATATCTATGTATCTTTCTTTCTTTTTATCTATATTTCTATCTATCTAATCTATCCTTATCCAGAATCTATGTATCTGTGAACATGTTTTATCTAACTAATAGAAGAGGAACTCTTTAGGGGACACAGACTGTGCACTTTTTATATTTTTATTCCCAGTGACTTGTATAACGTCTAGTAAATTGTAAACATTTCATAAATGCTTGTTGATTAAATGAATTATAAAATTTGGATTCGAGACATCCCCCCCCCCCCAGCCCTATAAGATCTGAAAGTAGAAACTCTAATAAATGTTGTCTGAGAACATGTACATGTGCATATGGGAGGCAGCATTGTATAATGGAAAAAGTGTTGGCTTTGGAGCCTTAAGTCCTAAGGTTTGAACCCAGATCCACAATATGATGAATGATGAGAATTAACTGTAGATATCCTAATTGACTACCTTAAACTTTTCAGTTCTGAGATCTTGAGATAAAAATGTGCTATTTGGTCAAAATGTAGAGGAAACTAGAAAACAATCTAGCAGAAACCAGGTATAGATCAATATCTTACATCATTTATCAAGATAAGATCAAAATGGATACATGACCTAGACATGAAGGGAGGTATTTTAAGCAAATTAGAACAGGGAATATTATGGATAACAGAATAATTTGTGAATAAACAAGAGATAGAAGGCATTGTGAAATATAAAGTGGATCATTTTAATTACACTAAATTTAAAAGGTTTTGTATGAATAAAACGAACCTAGCCAAGATTAGAAGGAAAGCAGAAAATTAGGGAAATTTTTGTAGACAGTTTCTAGATAGAGGTCTCATGTTTAAAATATATAGAGAACTTATCAATTTTTATAAGAATATGAGCCATTCCTCAACTGATAAGAGATATGAACAGTTTTTTGATAAAGAAACAAAAGACATTTATATATGTATATATAGCTAGATTAAGCAATACTCTAAATCATTACTGATTAGAGAAATGCAAATTTAAACAACTCTGAGATACCATCTCACATTATCATGTGTGAGATATGATAACAGGCAAAATGATAACAGGGCAAAATGACACATGTTGGAGAGGATGTGGAAAAACGAAGACACTAAATCACTGTTGGTGGAACTGTGAATTGATCCAACCATTTTGGAGAGCAATCTGGAATTATTTCCAAAGAGTTATAAAACTGAACATTTACCCTTTGACTAGGCATACCACAATTAGCTTTGTTTCCTAAGGTGATCAAGGAAAAAGGGGAAAAACCCTATATGTTCTAAAATATTTATAGTAGTTCTATTTGTGGTGGCAAAGAATTGGACATTGAAGGGAATCCCCTTCAATTGGTGAATGACTAAACAAGTTGAGGCATATGATTGTAATGGAATACTACTGTGCTATAAGAAATGATGAGCAAATTAATTTTAAAAAACATAGAAAGACCTACATGAAATTATGAAGAGAGAAATGAAGAGAACTGAGAGAAAATTATAAGTAGCAACAGAAATATTGTTTGAAAAATAACTTAATTTTCTAATTAGAGGTCAGGTTTCCCTAAGACTGAACCTCCTCCATAAACCCACAATGGCTGAGTACCTGAAAGAAATGAATGGTTGTGATTCAGGATGGTGGTGGTGGTGGTGGTAGAGCTCAATTAAGCAATGTCTCAATTATGTGTGAATATACAAATGATGGCTACTTATATCTATATACATATATGTGTACATATACATGGAGTACTAAACCACAATACACAAAGAATTGGCTTAAGTTAGGAAGACCTGAGTTCAAGTTCTGACTGACACATTTATTATTTGATGCTGGGCAAGGGTTTTAACCTCATCTCTCTCAGGAATAAAACAGCCTGAGATATTTCTTTATCAAAGTAAATTTTAAAAAGAAATTGCGAAAAACTGTGGGAGTAGAAGCACAGAAGAAAAACAACTGCTTGTTCACATGGGTCAATGGGGATATGATTGGGGATGTAGACCCTAAATGAACATCCTAGTGCAAATATCAATAATATGGAAATAGGTTTTGATCAAGAACACATGGAAAAGCCAGGGGAATTGCAAGTCAGCTATGAGAAGGGGTGGGGTGGTGAGGGGAGGGAAAGAATATGATTATTGTAACCAAGGAATAATGTTCTAAATTGACTAATTAAATAAAATTTTCAAAAAAGAAAAAGAAATTGCGAGGCTCAGCTAAGTAGCTTAGTGAGACTAGAGCATTAGGTCCTGGGTTCAAAACTGAACTCGGATATTTCCTAGTCATGGGACCCTGCACAAATCACATAAGCCCAATTGCCTAGCCCTTATCATTCTTCTGTCTTGGAAACAATACTCGGTATTTATTCTAAGACAAAATGTAAGGATTTGGAAAAAAAGAAATTGGAGAAGTTATTAACATTAGAATAGGCAAAAGAATAGACAGTAGTAATGAACTCTGGCCAGAAGTAAGGTAAGATTTCAGCTCCCTCAAGGAAAGAGAAGAACATCATCAAAGGGATTCTGCTGTTAGCAGTCTCTAGGTTTGTAGGCCCTGGAAATTTAGGGTTACATGGGAGAGAAAGCAGTTTCCCCATGTTTCTGCCACTCTGGGGAAATCTGATTTCAGACATTCAAAAGACTGGGGTTTATTGCTTCTCCTGATCTGCTTTACCTCTTAAGCAACAAGGTGGCACTGCAACTCAGTGCCTCTCAGTCAAACAGGTGTCCTATCTCCCTTCACAAACTCAAAGTGCAGAATCATCCGGGATCTTTCTCAGGAAAATGGCACCAAGCTTGATAATACATACCATTATCCATTACGTTTCTTTTCATCTGGTTGTAAAGAATAGATGACACATCACGGGAGAGCCAGCAAATGGCTCTCTAAAATTTGGGCATCCCATGACATTCTCCCTGTCTATAAAGTCCATCATAGCTCATGCTTACACACTGTAGTTACTATTGTGGGCTGTGCCTGACTCAGGCTGGTCACCTAGTAATTTAGGTCTGAAACTGGAACAAAATAAGACTCAGAAAAAGGTTCTCCAGAAAAAAATTCATGGCATATATCTTGAATGATTAAAAAACGCTCTCAGCAGCACCAGGAAAACAGGGTTTGTATTTATGTGGATGAATTTTGGCCAGGTTGACTTTTGCTTATTACTGAAATGTAAAAAGCAAATCAGTAGAAATGTTAATGTGTAACCTTTGGGTTGGGGAACTTTCATTTTTGTTCCTCTCTGCATACTTTCACCCAAGAAACCTAAGAAAATCTCTGCATGGTATTAACCAGGAAGAACATTCCTAGTATAACAGAACAATGTTTCAAAGGAAAGCAAAACATTCACTCACCATCACTCTGGGCTCTCAAATTTCTCTGTAAAATGAAGGGGATTAGACTAGACCTTGAAGGTTATCCCAACTCCAGTATCCAATAAGTTCATGAAACACCCTCGAATCCAAATGATCCCTTGGTATAGACGTTTAAATCCCAAGAATCACTTTCATTTCCAAAGGTGTATTTTTCTGTCTGAAGCCTTAGTTAGGTTTCTCCGTTGGGCTTTATGAACTCTTTTTTTTTTTCTTTCAGCTGGTTTTCTCCTGTTCTCAGCAGATGATTCCAGGTAGTTGCTGCTACCTCCTACCCATCTGTTTGTTAGCTTGGTGTTCCCTGTTGGCTTTTGCTCGGCAGTTTTCTGATTAGGTGTTACTCTCTTTTGTCCCTAAGCTGGCAGTCCCTTGGTATTGCTTTCTCACTTGACTCTACAACCTTGTCTTGGGAAGGAAAGAATAAAATGTAAAGGCGCTGTGTTTGCATTTTTTCCCCCAACAAGAAAGGAACAAAATATCTACTTCTTGTCATTATAAGTTACAGTTCCCCCTGCAAGGAAAAGGCAAACCACATCCAGATTATTGCTATGGCAAGTCAGAGATATTCTCCTATGGAGGCTTTATCATAGCTCTTTTCATACTCTACAGAAAGAGACTTGTTTTAAAACTGGGTCTTGCCTTCTTATCACAAATTCCAAATTCAGTTACAGGAAACAAAAAAGGTATTCTTTCCCCTCTATGTCCTTTTCCCCCCAAACTTCAGCTGCTTCTCATTTTCCTTTGCATAAGAATTTGGGTAAGATTATTTAAATTCTTCAAGGCCTTTAAGTTTGGGCTGTTGCCCAGTTATGTTATTGTTGCCCAGTAGAGGTTACTCTAGAGCAGGGAGGTGGCGCAGTAGACAAAACCTTTTATCTGGAGTTAAGAAGATATTTTCATAAGTTCAAATCTGACCTTAGTCATTTATTAGCTGTGTGACTTTGGGCAAGTCACTTAATCCTGTTTTGCCTCAGTTTTCTCATCTGTAAAATGATCTGGAGAAGGAAATGGCAAACCACTTTCAGATCTTTATCAAGAAAACCCAAAATGGGGTCATGTATAGTCTGACACATCTAAAAATGACTAAACAAAGAGGTCAATGTGTCTGGCTTATTGTATAACCTCATCTTGAAGTTTCTCCCTCTCCTGCTTCAAGACATGGAAAACTCCCCAAAGATTCCTTGTGCAAAGCAAACTGTCAGCTTTATGATAATAAGCTGGTGAGCATTTTGGTATA
Source organism: Monodelphis domestica (assembly GCF_027887165.1). Taxonomy (NCBI): domain Eukaryota; kingdom Metazoa; phylum Chordata; class Mammalia; order Didelphimorphia; family Didelphidae; genus Monodelphis; species Monodelphis domestica. Next base: position 132,437,417 of record NC_077231.1, on the reverse strand, counting down.
GGGCAGAGGTTTTTTTATCCTGTTCTATGAAGTTGGAACTTTAAATACTTTAATAACTGTATTTCAACATCATTGATTTTCTATATAATGCTATGTATTTTAGAATATTATTCTAAGAAAAGATCTATAAGCTTTGATAGACAGCCAAACGGACTATGGCATAAATAAAATGTATTAATTTTCTCTCCATGTTTTCCCTTTCTTTGCAAAGTGAGAAAACCAATCACAAAAAATACAAATTGCAAATACAATTCATAAAATGCTCTTAGCCTTCAGGGAATATCTTAATTGCCAAGGTGAAGTTGATCTCCCAGCCAGATCAATTATTTATATGAGGTTTCTTTTCCCTCTTTCATACTCTCTAAACTGTAACACAAAGTCAAAATAATTAAAAGTTATCTTGAATTTATCTAAGAAACCACTGGTAAAAATGTGAGTAACCAATACTGAAAACTTATAAATAGCAAAAAAAATAAAAAAATAAAAAAACCCCATTAGGAGTATGAAGGGGAAAAAAGTATTCTGGTTATACATTTAAATTTAATCTACATTATTAATATTTTCTCTATTGCTTTCTTAAGCCTAGACAATCTACAAAACAAAAAAATTAAACTTTATTTGTAGCTTACTGATTTCTGTTTTCAAATTAAAATTTTTTCACCAATTACATGTAATGACAAATTTTCACCTAAGTTTCCAAAGTTATATAATCCAAATTATCTTCCCCCTTCCTTCCCTCCCCACTCACAGAGTTGGCAAGCAATTCAATCTGGGATATACATGTATTATAACACAAAACTTATTTCAGTATTGTTCATTTTGTGACTAAGTTTTGGTTTATAAAACCAAAACCCTAGATTGTATACCCAAATAAATATGTGAAAAACATATGTTTTCGTTTGCATTTCTACTCCAACAGTTCTTTTTCTGGAGGTAGGTAGCATTCTTTGTCATAAGTCCCTCAAAATTGTCCTGAATCATTGTATTGCTGAGAGTAAATGTCTGTCTATCATATTTGATCATTCCAAAATATTGGTGTTACTGTGTACAGTGTTTTCATGGTTTTGCCTATTTCACTCGGCATCAGTTCATGTAGGTCTTTCCAGCTCTTTCTGAAATCACCCTGTTCATCATTCCTTACAGCACAATTATATTCCATCATCATCATCATATACCACAATTTAATCATTCATTCCCCAATTGATGGATATCCCTTTAGTTTCCAATTCTTTGCAACCACAAAAAGAGCAGCTAGAAACATTTATGTACAAGTAGGTCCTTTCTCATTTTAAAAAATCTCTTTGGGATACAGAACTAGTAGTGGTTTTATTGGCTCAAAGGGTCGTGGATTGTTTTATAGCCCTTTGGACTTAATTCCAAATTGACCTCAAGAATGGTTGGATCAGTTCACAACTTTATCAGCAATGCATCAGTGTCCCAATTTTGTCACACCCCTTCCAATATTTATCATTTCCCTTTACTGTCATATTGGCCAATTTGATAAGTATGAGGAGGTATCTCAGAGTTATTTTCATTTGCATTTCTCTAACCAGGAGGGATTTAGAACTTTTTTCAAGTGATTGATTGATGTTTTTGATTTCTTCATCTGAAACCTGCTTATTCATATCCCTTGACCATCTGTCAACTGGGGAATGGCTTGTATTCTTAAAATTTGATATAGTTCTTTATATATCTGAGAAATGAGACCTTTATCAGAGAAATTTGCTATAAATTTCCCCTCCCCCCAGTTTGTTGTTTCCATGGTATCTTGGTTGCATTGGTTCTGCTTGAACAACCCCTTTTTAATTTAATATAATGAAAATGATTCATTTAAACAATTTGTAATGTTCTCTCTCTCTTATTTGGTAATAAATTCTTCCCTTCTCCATAGAGAGATCAGTTCCCCTAATTTACTTACAATATCATCCTTAATGTCTAAATTACATACCCATTTTGATCTTATCTTGTTATATAGGGTATGAGATATTGATCTATACCTAATTTTTGCCATGCTATTTTCTAATTTTCCCAGCATCTTTGGCAAATAGTGAGTTCTTATTCCCCCAAAGCTGCAAACTTTGGGTTTATCAAAAGTAAATTGCTGAGTTCATTTACCCCGAGTCTATTCCATTGATCCACCCTTCTATTTCTTAGCCAGTACCAGATTATTTTGATGATTACTACTTTATAGTACAGTTTAAGATCTGGTACCACTAGGCCATATGGCATTTAAAAGAGTGGGAGCCATAAACTGTAAGAGTTAAAATGGTTGAGGTCATAAACTGTAGTGATTAAAATAGTGGAAGATATAAATTGTAGTAGATATAAGAGTGGGTAAGTAAATTGTGACCGCAGGAAATATGTTTTCACTACAGTGTCTTGTTTTAAATCAAATATTTAAGGTGATCGCCAGGGAAATATTCCCAATTATGAATATACCCAAGTCAACTGGGTTTTATAGAGATTTTTAATTAATAATACAGTGAGGAATCAAAGAAAGAGAGAGAGAAAATGGAAATAAATGAGAAAAGAATAGGCCGGCCCAGGCAGCCCTGGCCAACCCAAGTCTAAGCCCTAAAAAAAAAAGATCAGTCAGTCCTAATCACTCACCATAAGATCTGTTCAAGCGAGGATTCAGGGGGACAGAGTCTCCCCAGAGGATCAAAGGATCAAAGATTTAATTATTTGAAAATATGACCTTCAACAGACATGTGCAAAGGCCAGAGACCTCTGGGCGGTCCTGGGTTAAGCTAGAGCCTCCATTGGCACAGGGAAATTGATGGACAGGTGATTGGTAGATGTGAGGACTGAGGGGAGGGAACTTGGATGGTTTCCTTAAGGATAGGAGGGTCTGAAGACGAGGGGGGTTTGAGAAGTTGGTCGGTGTGGTTGGTGTGTGCTCTGAGAAGCTTGCTCTGAAGGAAGCTGAAAGTGGGGGCCTCTGAGACTGTTTCTCCATTTTGGTCACGTGAGTAATAGGGACTGATCTCTTTTCTTTGCCCCAGCTATCTAAGGGCTTGGGCCTTTTGGCCCAGCCTAAACAGAAGGGGTATTTAAGCCCTATTTCCTTCTCTCCCTTTTCTCTCTCTCTCTCTAATTACTTCCTCCTATTGTAATTAAACTCCATAAAAGATTGACTGCTGATTTAAGTTTTCATTTAGGAATTACATAGCTGATTCCTTGGCGACCTTAAATTAATATATAAATCAGTCTTTTAAAGTGATTTCCTTGTCACAGAGTTCCAGCCAGAGTCAGCCTCCCTTGAAAGACCTCCTTAGAGATTGTCTCTCAAGAGCCTGTATATCTCAAGAGATTTCTCAACAGTCTGTCCTTTTTCATATATAGCGGGTTTTCTCCCATGTTACCTCCCCTAAGTTCTTCCATCTACCAATCACAGTAGACGTTTTCCAAAGGACAGCCCATTCTGAATTCACACCTGAGTAGATTAATCCTTTTGTTAATCCACACCTGAGTAGGTTAGAATCTCTGTGTAAGTTTTTTCCTCTTTGCTCCTTTTAAGTTCACAAGTTGCCTGACCTTTATAGGTACTTAGCACCCCTTTGTAATTAATTCTAAAAATAGGCATGGCTTAAGTATGGGTTTAAGTACTTTTCATTGTTCAGTAAGGAGTTTTCTCCCCTAAAGCAGTCTTAAGTAAGGGTGGAGTAGAGGTCTTCCCATTTTTGATCTAAGTAGAGTTCTCACTGTCCAAATGGAGAAAGGTCCCAGTAGGGAATTGTTCCAATGGAGAATTCCCCAATGGGGTATTTTTTTAACATTCACAAGTCTGAGAAATTTCAAGACTCACAGCCATCATACTTCACTTCTTTTTTTCATTAGTTCCCTTGATATTTTTTACCTTTTTTTCTTTCAGATAATTTTGTTGTTATTTTTTCTAGTTCTATAAAATAGATTTTTGGTAGTTTGAAGGTATGGCACTGAATAAATTAATTTAGGGTAGGATTGTCATTTTTATTATATTAGGTCAACCAATCCATGTAGCTTGCTGATTTCTAAGGTGTAGATGCACACATTGAGGCTGCTTGAATAGATTGTGGGCCTGGAGTTCAAATCAAACATATATTTACTAGTTGTGTGAGTTTGGCCAAGTCACTTAGTCTTGGTTGCCCTCAATTTCCTCAATAGAGCTTGGTGAGGGAGATGGCTCCCACACACCACTGCAGGGTCTTAGTAATGACCTTTGTAGGTGGCAGTAAAAGAAAAGGGTTAAACAAAGAGCAATTCATGACTATCCCAGGCATTTTTCCAAGCAGTCAGAATTCAGTCATTCCCAGCTGCATTCTCTTCATAAAATGAGCTGCCATCAAGTGAAAGGAAATGGATCCAGCCACTAAGGAAGGAGTCCTACATGCCATGCCATGCCACCACTACTTGCTACTGTGCTGTCTCTCTAACTCTCTCTCATTCTTCCTGGCCCCTCCTTCAGACCACTGACAACCATTTATTTCATGAGAGAAAGGAAATTAGACAAGATCCTACCCATAGGATCTCTGTCGTCTGGAGATAGGATGAAAGAAAGACCTACCTCCACCATAAGTAAGAGCAAGCAAGGGCTCAATGGAAGAAAATGTAACAAGATCACTGTCTACCAGTATGTCCCCTCATCCCATGAGGATTGGGATGGGGTTTTCCCCCCTGAAAGGAGATGTGATCCTCAGAACTTGATTGAAATCTGGGGGCTAAAATTAAATTCTAACCACCCTTGGCAGAGCTTTTGTGTGCTTTCAGACAATATTGTTCAGATAGCTCCCTGATCACCTCAGGATATAAAAAGACCCACACATGGGCAGGGGAATCATTACACCTTTCCTTACTGACCAAATTTCATTTTCATACAAGGGGAGACTGGCTATACCCAAGCTAAATGCTAATGTATCTTTGGTGAATAAATATCCTTTCTATGTGGTGGCTAAGTAAATCTCCTTTTGTCAACTATTGAATGACTAATGAGTGTCTTATTTCATTCCTAGCACTAAAGCCGAGATGTAAAGAGCATTTGGACATGGTTCTAAGCTAAGGAAGATGGAGAAGAGTAAGAGAAAACACTTCAAAAGAGCAACAAGGTGACTCCTGTTCCTGTGTAGCTGACAGAAGCTGGAGAAAAATCACAAAACCCTGCTAACAAGGTCCACTAAAATTTTATGTTACAAAATTTCAATTAAGTCCTAAATGCAACCAGTTAATCCTTTTACATCTCCCAAGCTGATTCACTTTTCCACTCACTGCACCATATTTTTCAAACTTTTTCATTGCTCTTCACACCTCTCCTGACTTTCTCTCCCTCTCCCCCCAACCTCTCAGTTGAGATCTTTGCATCATATTTCACTGAAAAAATTGAGGACATCTTTTTCTAGGAATCTAGCTATAGAAGGGAGGCAGGGTATTGCTGATAGCTTATGGCGATGGTAGAGGCAAGGGAAATTTTGTTTGTTTTTATGGCTCAGGAGACATGGGCATGTCCATGGGCAATGGGAAGGGAGCCAGTAGATAAGAAGAGGTTGAGAACATCCAAGAGAGAGAGAAGGGTGATGATTACCAGTGCAATTCAATTGTTTTATCTTGGTGAAACCTTTAAAGAACATTGTGACAGCCCAAGTATGTATAACAAGAGTACTGGTCAGTAAGGAAGGTCTTAGAAAGATGTGAATATTGAGGGGGAGCTACCAGAGGGTTGTGCTCTCAGATTCAGAACTTGCAGCTATTTCATAACATTTTGTTCCACTTTCTCATTACACAAACCCCTTTCAGTATGACAAAAAATGTGTTTTGAAAACTCAGGATAATTTAATAAGCTACTTAGAAACTTCAGCACCTATCTATTATTCAAGGTGCCATTAAAGAATTTTCTTTTAGTTTCAACTCCTTGTGTTATTCCTAAAGGGATTCATGAGCCACTAAAAGGGAACCAATAAATGATTTCAGGACTTTTTTAATTGTTAGTTGAGCCAGAATTAAGAGTACCTATGAAAAGAAGAAACTTTATTTCCTTCTTGGAGGAACTCCTTTTTTCCTTCTAAGTGGCAAATGATGGAAGAACTGCCTGTATGAAGAAGTCTTACAGATGCTCCCATTGTTTAGAGTGTATCAGTCCCCAGAACTTTACTGAGCCTCTTAAGAGAAACCCAGAAGTTTTCAAAAGAGATCAACCTAACAATTCACACAGGGAAAATCAAGCATATAAAATGTTTAAACAGACTCTCATATGTACAAATGGACTGACAAATGGCCTTCCTGGTGAGTTAGGGGACTTGGGGTCCCCAATGAAACCAGCATCATGTGACCCACAAACAGATGATCCTGCTGTTCTTTGTCTCCTTTTTGTGTCTTTTCTTTGACACAGGGCCTTGTGAGAGTTTGAAAAGTTTCAAGAACTGGATTCCACTTGAGAGTTTGCCAGAAGTCATCTGGTGAAGAACAAAACCTTGTAGAAGTAACCTTAGGAATTCAGTCCAACAGTGGATGCTGTGTCTTGGGGCAGCAAGGAAGTGACTGCTGCCACATCTGGAAGTGAGTTCAAGGGGGAAATGATTTTTGGAACCATTTAAAGTTTGAGGCTTTCTCTCAAGGTGGCAGAGCAAAGAATGTGACTCTGAGGTTGGAAAAAATTTGTAACTTGCTATATACTTTTCAGTAAATATCCCTTTAAAAGCTAATTGATATTAACTGGTTAAACTGATACAGGTATACTATTTCTGAGTAAATCAATTAGATAAGAAAGATATGAAGTAAAACTGGTGACCCATATTAGAAAGAACACATAAGAAACAGGGTTCATGCCAATAGTATCAGAGAAAATCCCACAAACCCTTAGTATTTCTCCTTAGAATACTAAGGGAGATTTAGTTAGCTGTCCTCTAGGGAAATGACCCATCTAATAATAAGCAGTGCTTTTAAGACAGATAGCACAGTAGACTCATTTCCTTGAGTTAGAATCTGGCTTCAGACACTTACTAGTTGTATGACCCTCAGCACTTAACCCTGTTACCTCAGTTTCCTCATCTGTACAATAGTCTAGAGAAGGAAATGAGCTACCACTCCAGTACCTTTGCCAAGAAAATCCCAAAATGGGGTCGTGAAGGGTGACTAAATAAAAAGACTGAAAATGTAATTCTTGCCATGTAATGTGGTTATTGGAATCTAAAGTGCCTACCAATCATCTTTTTGATATACTATCTTTTTTGAAGAAAGAATTCATGTTATATAGGAATTTGTCTTATGGCTATATTGTAAACCTTGAACCTCTCATTTTTTATTTTCTTTTCCTTTTATACCATATTTTCTAATCTTTTTTTTTCACTATTTTTGCTTTTTCACTGAAGTCACTGAGGTTGAGATATATGTTATAATCAGAGAAGGTTATTGAGTTCTTGGTAAAAATTCTCTATATGAAGAAGTTCCTATTTGTGGATAACATTGTATAGATTGTACTGGTTCCCAGAACTTTGCTGAATCTCTTCAATGAGACCCATAATTATTTTTAAAATGTCAGCCTAAAAATCCATATGGAGAAAACCAAGTGTTCAAAAAATTTATCAGACTAATATAGACTTGGTCATTGGTACTTGGATAGATATGGATGGACCATGAGCTGAGCACAGAACTGGACAGGAGGAAAAGAGATGGGATTGCCTTTGACAAATCAAAATTGCATTTTATTCAAAGGGCAATGAAGAGTTTCAGGGTGGACATATAAAGGGGTAGCATGTTCCTAGCAATAAATTGTGAATGATAATCTCCAGAAAAGACATAATTATTTAAAGGAAAAAACTGAAAAAGAGGTAAGACAATTAATTGGCCATCAACAAAGAATATACATGATGCAGGAGATTCTATAAATAGCATACAGGAGGATCCTTTGTCCTTGTGGAAGTTTTTCAAGGGGATAAGGGCATCTAATAGGGCCACTGGATTAGAGGGATGGGATGGGTTGCAATCTATATAGCTGGAGAGAATATCCACATAATACACCTCCTGGATTCTTGAAATACTGAAGTAAGTATTGGCATTTTCCCACAATTTCCATCACATTCTTCATTTAATAATTTTTTAAAAATTTGATTTAATTACTCAGAAATATGGAATGTCTCCTCATTAGAAGATTGAGGATTATTTCACTTTTCTTTGTATTCCCAGGGACCAGCACCCTGCCTGGTACATAGTAGCCACTTAATAAATGCTTAAAATAAATCCAAATTTCTGGTCTTGTCATATAGCTTTCCTAAAGGGAAAAAAAAGTACTTTTAAAACACCTCCTTCTGATTTTTTTTCCTATAAAAATTAAATAAAACTTTATAAAGCCAAAAGGCTAATTAATTATCTCTGAAATCTCGAACAGTTAAATCGCCTTTCTAGTTTCACCCGCTCACATGACAGATTCTCAAGCCACTACCAAAAAAAAAATTAACATTATTGAGATAGGAATTCTTAAAATGCCAGCAAAACCCGTGTCAAAGGTCTTATCCTAAGGCAGTAGTAAGTGGGCTTTAAAATGAGACCGTAAAGTCGAAAGGAAGTGTGTTTAAAAAAATGATACAATATACCTGCTAGGGCTAGGGCTCAAAATAACTGTAATGTAGTTTGTAGCAATAAGACTGTAAGAAAGAAGGGTAGCCGTAAGTCGACCTAGTGGAAACTCTCTGTAGGTGACCTTCTCCCAATCGCCTTCCCCCCCAACCCCCCTGCTTTCCTCTCTCTCTGTGTCTCTGTCTCTCTCTCCCCAGCATAGGGGGAAGGACGACTGCATACTTGAGCCCTTGTCCTTGAAGGCGATTGAGTGAGCCCAGGGCAGGCGTCTCTCGAGTTTCCAATCACAATAGAGAAACCTTAGAGGCAGTGGAGGGTGCTGGTGCCCCGCCTCCTTCTCTCTCCTTGTAGCTAGGGCACTGCTGGAGAAAGACGTATCTGACACTTTCCTCTGTTTTGGGACAAATTTCATCTCGGGAAGGTAAGTTTTGGTCCTGGAGATTGGTCTTCTTGCTCCATCAGGAAAGTGAGAGGGGCTAGGGGGAACTGTGTAGTGATTTTTTTTTCTGGGGGTGCCCCCTCTTCTGAGGGGGCAGGAGGGAAGGACGTTGACAAGAAGGTGTCTTGCCCTCCACCTCTAGCGAGTCGTTGCACGTCTTCCTGTCACTAGGGTTTTCTCCCTCCTCCAGTTCCGTTGATGCTTTCAGCGGAAGGGGAGATGCCATTGGCGAGGAGAGAAGAAAGCTCTGGAGAATGTAGGATGTTGGGTTTATTTATTTATTTCTTGTAACCGCACTGCAGTAGAGAGGGCCCGGAACCTTACCTCTGCCGTGTGGCATAGAAACCTGTTGCTTATGAGTCTCTGCAGCCAAACCCCGGGGGCCCTTTGTGTCCTTGAGAGGTTCACTGAGTTTTCATCATCTGGTGCCTGTTGGCAGAGGCCCAGGGCACTGTGCCCAGGGAGCAAGAGGGGCTGTAAGGGGAGAATTAAGGGGGAGGGGGAGGTTTGCAGAGGCTGGGGGGAGGAGATGGAGGGAGGACCAAGAAATAGGTGGGGGGGGATAGATACAGAATAATTATGGATCTGGCCATCTATCAATAGGAGAGAGGAAAGAGAACAGTTTCTTCTTCAGATGCACATCACGGGTGTCGATAGTGATGCAATCCAATAGTCTAAGGGACAGCAAAAAACATAGGACTAATCTGAAAGCAAATGCTATATACTACATACAGGGAAGAAAGCATAGTCTCCTATCCCGTGCGTTTTAAGTAACTGGCTCTCCGATTCTTTCCAGGCTTTTCTTGATGGGTTTTGTTGATCTCGCCATCTCGGGATGCTGAGTCGAAATGGCCTATTCTCTCTCCATAAACCTTTTTTCTGATGGGAGCTGTGGCTGTTACTGTCTCAGCATCTTCTTCCTCTGCCTTAGTTTCTGTGTACAGTGCGGTGCAGAGCAAACCAGCACCTGGGCTGTATGTGTGGGAGGCAAAAAAAAGCATGCAGGCTGTAATTAACTTACACCAGAGTGGGGGAGGTGGGAGAGGGGAGGGCTGCCATTGCCTTAAACTCGAGAAAAATCCTCCCTCCCTCCCTCCCCTCCATCCCCTCCGTTTGCCCCTCCCCCTCCCCCCTCTCCCTCTCCCTCTCTTCCTCTCTCCTCTCCATCTCCCTCCCTCTCCTTTCCTCTCTTCTTCTCCCTCCCTCCCTCCCTCTATTTCTCTCTCTCTTCTTACTTTTCTTATAGTGTACATACTTCCCTCAACATTTAATCATGCCCATAAATATCAGTTCTGAAAACTAAAGCATCTTTAAATGTGATTGTGATTGATCATTAACACTTTATTCCCAGTTCATCCAAATTTAGAGTTGTTTAAAGTTTACACTAACTTTACTAACAATATAGCCTTTATTAAAAGAAAGCATGAGAACTTAAACATTTGAATGCTATTGATTATTAACATTATTGAACTTTAAAATCTACTGTTTGCTGTTAACTTCATTTTTATAGCTCTAGTTGCTGTGCATAGATATTTCAATTGGTTTTCTTTACTCTGCCCATAGTTTTTGAATATTTCTCATGCATCATTGCTTGGGATGCAACTCGTATAATGCAGTTCAAGTTTTAGTATTATGGACAACTCTGCTCTGCTATTTATGAACAAATAGATCTTCATGTGTTGTACAAGTGAAGGAGTTCAAATTCAGCAGTAAGGATTGTGGCAGTAAAGCATCCTAAATATTTTATGTATTTAAAGGGCTAGACTTAAACAAAGATGTCCTAAAACAAGAGACTTTGTCTCTCAGCCCTGCGATTCAGCTTAATTTGTAGGAGCCTCTATAAAAGGTCCTAGAGGGAGAATGAGATAATAAGCTTGTTTTCTATAATTAAAGCAATGGTTCTTAGAACTATCCTGACTTGTTTTTAATACTTAGTATTTATCTTATTCATCTGCCTAAATCTATTTTCATATCTGGGCAATTCATGTGGGTACATTCATGTAGGTCAAGGGGGATTGTGGGTGCTGAAGGTGGCAAAGGTATAAGTCATTATCCTGATTGTATATATGCATATAACTAATTCAGTGAGCTGTGCTTTCATTAATCCCTTAAAAACAAGATGTGAACACATCACAATCCCCCAAACAAGTATCCAAGGAAGACAGGGAAGCAACCATTGGTTACTTTGAAGATCTGAGTGATAAAATGTCCAAATGTGGTTACTTTGTGCACTCAATGTCACTTTACTTTAACATTGACAACTAGCATTTTATAGTGTTTTAAGGTTTGCAAATATCACTACAAATTTTATCACATTTTATCCTCATAACAACTCTGAGAGGCAGGTGCTATTCTCCCCCCCATCCCCCCTTTTTTTTACAGATGAGAAAAGTAAAGGCAGATAGATATTTTTGTCTCCAGCTAGTAAAGATGTGGACTTATTTATCTTCCTGATTCTAGGCACAGTGCTCTTGTCTTACACAGTCAGCCTTCTAAACATTAATGTATGGATTAAGGAGGTGCTATAGCCAAAGAAACTCATTGCTTGTTGACCAAATCTATGGTATAGCCTTTATTTAAGATAGGAAAAAAGAAGCTGCATAACTTAACATCTCTTCATTTCATAGAATCTATGAAAATCTATAAGAAAATGCAACATTTATATTTGAAAAGAGCATCTGCATAGTAACTCCTCCACAAAGGATCATGAATTATACATTGGAAGGGAGCATAAAAGTCACTTAATCTGTTACCTTCAGTTGAAGAAATGTCCTATTTGGATGCTTACAGTGTGAACGTGACCTTGAGTTCTCAAAGGCTATGGTAGAGGAACACAAGAGCCAGCATATAGTCGAATGCAGAAAAGAACTTGGGGAATGGGTCCCCGACACTGACTATATGTCTTCTGGAGGACCCGTCTAGCTAAGTTTGCAAAGGTTGCCCTAAGTAATGTTTAGCCTGTAGTCGTGCAGACTCAAATTCATGAGTTCAAATCCAGCCTCAGACATTTACTAGCGCTGAGCAAGTCACTTAACAGTCTGCCTCAGTTTCTTCATTTGTAAAATGAGCTGGAAAAGGAAATGGTAAACCACCCCAGTATCTTTGCTTCTTTGCCAAGAAAACCAGAAAACGGAGTCATATAGAATCTGACTGAAAAAATCAATGACAACAAAGTCATTTTGAAAAACAGCCTGTGAAAATGTTATCTCAAATTTCATCTCAAATTTGTCCTTGCTCTCTTAACACTGGAGGTAATGGTGTAGATAGAGTGGCTGACCTTAAAATTCAAATCTTCCCTGACAATTAGCTATGTGAGCCTGAGCAGATCATTTAACCTCTCCTTAGTTTTCTCATCTATAAAATGGACATGATAATAGTACCTGCCTCACAAAGCTGTTGTGAGACTCATGCAGAGTGCATCAAACCTTAAAGTGCTATCTAAATGCTCACTAGTTATTTAGAACACATTTTGGCAGTGGATCATACATAAGCTGACAGAGCAGTAACTGGGTTGCTGTATCAGTGATAGAGGATGCTGTCAAGCACTTGTACTAATATAGCAGGTAGAAGTAACCGACTAGTTAAAATAGGAAACTACATGATGGCTAGTTTGGGTTATCCCAAAGGAGCTTCTCCCCAGGCTGGCTCCTCTTAGGAGACATCCCCCTGTTAGGAATGGTTCTGAGCATTGGTTCCACATACAGCACATTAGTTTTTTTAACTACAAATTCCTATTTGCTCATTGTCTCAATTTTTAGGTCTCCTTTAAGCTAAGTTTTTAGTACTTGAACTTCCTGGTTGTTTGAATGCATCATAAATTTCTTATCAGTGTAACAGAAAGGGTAGTGTGGAGTAGGGAATAGACAAAACCTTGGCAGGAGGAAGACGTTTGCATTTCACCCCCAATATTTACTTTTGACTCAGACAAGTCTTTTAAGTTCATATCCTAAGCCAGAGGTGTTAAATGTGTGGCCCGTGTCTCTTTCATGTAGCCCAAACTGGATTAAAATATAATTGGAAAATATTTTTCTTTTTTTAATTAAGTTTATTTATTTATTTATTTAATTTAGAATATTTTTCTATGGTTACATGATTCAGGTTCTTTCCCTTCTCTCCTTCCCCCCTTCCATAGCCAATGCACAATTCCACTGGGTTTTACATGTGTCATTGATCAAGACCTATTTCCATCTTATTGATATTTGCAATAGAGAGATCATTTAGAGTCTACAAATAATTGGGAAATATTTAACAAAATAAAAAATAGATATTACATGTGTTGATATGTGGCCACACAGATCCACATGTATGGATCGCTGTCCTCGTTTGTATTTGAATTCAATACCTCTGCCCTAGGTGACTTTTAAGACTATACATTTCAGAACAGGTGCCCAGTGGTTGAGGGAATTCTATCCCTGGTAGCTCCTTATACCAATGAAATCATAGATCTGGTCCAAAAAAGTCCAGATAAGAAACATCTCAACAATTAAGGTCCATTTATGAATGAAATCATTTTGAGCAAAATTGTGTGATCATTTTAAAACGCAACAACAAAAACTAGATTAAGGTGTAAAGGAAAGAATATTTCATCTTAAAAATGAAGAGGAAAGGGGCAGCTAAGTGATTTAGTGGACTGAGAGCCAAACCTAGAGATGGGAGGTCCTGGGTTCAAATCTAACCTCAGCTACTTCCTAGCTATGTGACCCTGGGCAAGTCACTTAAGCCTCATTGACTAACCCTTACCACTCTTCTGCCTTAGAACCAATATGGTTCTAAGAGAAGGTAAGGGTTTAAAAAATGAAGATAAATTAGGAAAGAAGTTAGGATGATATTAACCAAAGTGAAATTGTGGGTCTTTACTTGGGTTAGAATCCGTCATTAAATACATTACCTGTTCTTTAAAAAAAGCCCTCTGAATTCCTTATAATATTCTTTAGGCACTTTTTTTGTACTTTAGTTATCAAATCACCCCAGCAATTATATGAAGATAAACTCTCAGTTCAAGTACACATCTCTGTATAATATTTTTTTTCTATTTTCTTGTAGAACACAATGGCTACTCTTAAAGAAAAGCTGATTGCACCAGTTGCAGAGGAGGAGGCGGCAGCCCCAAACAATAAGATCACTGTTGTGGGTGTTGGACAAGTTGGTATGGCCTGTGCTATCAGCATCCTTGGAAAGGTACGTTTTTAGATTGACAAATATAGGTCATGGTTATTGTAACTTAGACCAGTTACAAATTATCTGTGTTCTCTTCAGAAGTGTATCATGTTATTTAAAGAAAAAACAATTCAAACTTTTTTTGAGAGCAGAAAGAGGAATTTTGTACAGCCTAATTACATGGGGCCCAATAAATAATTGAGTAGGTCATGAGTGATGTGTTAACAATAGGGAGCTTGGAACTGGTAGAGTACAACTAATTGTTCCTCTCCTACTCTCCTTCCTGGCACCTTGCAAGGGCTATATGTTATCATTCCTCCTATCACAGAAAGTTTTCGAATACCCATGCCCAAATCTTAAGTAACTTTCCTCTGGTTCATATTTCTATTTTAGGGAAAAATATTTGGTATTCTAGTCAATTCTGTTTTTTTATTTTCTTCCAAAGTTCTGCTTCATTCTAATGTATTTTTTAAACAGGGAGAAAAAAATATAAGCTTTTTTCTTCTACTGAATATAAGGGATCCTTGTACTAATTGTGAATTATGCATGTACAATGCCTTGACCATGCACGTTTAGAGTTTTCAGAGTTCAAATGCTTTGTTTGGGTTCTTAATAATCTATTTAGTAGCAGAAATTCTAGGAAGAGACCTGAAAAAGTATCTGAAAATATACATTTTCATGAAAATAATAAATAGCTTCCTAATAATTAGAAATGGTCCCACATGAAATGAATACCTTTTGAGATGAGTTCTAAACTAGTTGAAATTTTTGAATGGACACTAGATAACCACATGTTAGAGAAATTTAGTGGAATTTCATGCTTAGGATAAAAGCTGAAGCAGACAACTTCTAAGTTCATAGGAGTATAGAGCTAGAAGCGATCTTAGAAGTCGCTGAGTCCAACTCTCCCAACCCCATTCTGCAGATTAGGAAACGTGAGTATCAGAGAGGTTATGTGACAAGGTGACACACAGGTAATGAGTGACTTTGATCTAAGTTCTTTTACTTCCAAATTTTGTGCTCTTTTTACCATGCCCTCCCTTCCTTGCTAACTACATTTGTTATTATTTGGGGAAAATATAGTGCTACAAAAAAAGGATAACTTCTTTTTACTTCTTTTTATTTTCCTCTTTCTGATATAAATGTGTTAGGTGCCTGGAAGTTAGTGTAGTAATAAAAAGAAAAAAAAACACATTCTCAAACCATACAGAAAACTTTAGGTAAGTCATTCCTAAATTTTCATTTCCAGTCAAAACAACAACAACAACAAAATAATTGCTCTAGCTAGACACGAGGTTTTTACTTAGAATTTAGATATTTAAAATAGAGAAAGAAGACAATAGAACCTAGAATATTTTTCCTTCTCTATTTTTGAAAACTTCTATTTTCATGGGTTTGATAGTCAGCTTTCTAGATATTAAAAGAAAAATACTTTAATATCTTAATGTAAAAATTGTTTTACTAAGGAACTTAATTCTCAGGTTTCCTCTTAAGTAAATGGAAATATTTGGTTTTTAAAATTAGATAAACTTGGCTTAAGAGTCATTGCATTAGGTGCTAGAGATCCCAGACCAAAAATGAATGGTTTGAAGGAGCTTATGGCATTTCTAAGACTTGTACAAGAAAGATCCTTTTATTTGCTTTAAGCAGCAGGTAGAATTTATAAAATTGTAGGTTCTTCAAAATTGAAGGAACCTTAGAATTTTTCTAGTCCAATCCATGACATTTTCCCTTTAATATTCATGATATTAAATAATAAATGATTTTGTAGCCTGGTAACAAGGCACCTCAAGGGACAGGGTATCTTTCCACTGATTTGTTGACATCCACTAGTTTGTATGAATGTTTATTTTCATTTTCTAGTTTGCAAAATGAAAATACTCTAGATTGCAGTCTGGGAAGAATGTTTAAATTTTTTTGAGAAGACTGAAAAGAATAATGACCACCTTTCTCTTGAAAAAATTTGATCTGGTGGTTTAGACATTTATAAAACTATGTTAATGAATTAAAGTGTTTGTTTTATATACTTAAACTGGAGAGGCAGGATTTAACATGAAAAGTCGGGAGGAGGCAAGGTTTATAAGAAAGGCAGATACTATATATATTAAGATATTAAAGCAGTTAGACTGTTTAATGACTTCAGAAGCCACAAATGACTTCTAGATGCCATAAACAAGTTTGTTAGAGAAGAAAGGGCCTGGTTTACATTTGGGAACCACATAGCTTGAAGAAAATCGTTTTAATCATTGCACAACAGGATTAATAACACTAGTATCATGGCTAATAATCTTGCTTCATAGAAACAAAATGATTGCTCTTAAAACAATAAATTATGACTAAAAATAATTTTGTGGCTATATGTGTGTACATATATAATAGATCTACAAATGTGTGTATATATGTATATACATGTATGCATATGTTAAAAAAAAAACCCAAGCAAGCCAAAACCCCAGCCATATGAATTGATAGGTTGTTAAAGTTAGGAGTAAAGAAATGATTTATTTAAACCTCAAAAACTTTTAGTTCCTAATCACATGCTTTCTATTTGTGTGACTGGAAGCTGTCTAGAATCCTCATTAGTGTAAGTGCATCTATATTCAGAGCTTCAGTGATGTTTTAAAGTGTTGGATCTCTTCCTTCCTTGGCTGCTGAGTATACATTTCCTTGCCAATCCTTTTCACACCCACTGAAACAGGAGAACAGGAACTAAGATCAGGTGACATCCTTTTGTGCTTAAACTCTTAATTCTTTTGCTCCTTTTATCTTCACTGTCACACATGTGGTGCTACTAAAATAAGGTAACATTCATTACTGCCCAGTTTCTTGACAGAGCATTATGGGTATTATCAAGTTGTATTATTTTAGGGCTTTGGTGCCCATAGTTTTAGCAAAATAAATGAAGATTTTTTTCCTAATTGAACCAGGGGCTGCAATGTTTTAAGGTAAATTTGGTGTTTTAATTTAAAATGATGTTTTAGAGAAAAAAAATCCAATTGTAAAAAGTTGAATTGACCAAATGGTCCAGAAAAAAACAAATGTTAAAAATAGAATAAAATCATAAAAAAGAGAAATAACCCAGTTTCTCTAAGAATAGGTCTAGTATGTTCTTAGAATACAAGGCTGTCTTATTGAGTCAAATCCATCTCTAAATAATACTGATTCCTCAACTTGTCATTTATATGCCCTTCATAATCTGATTCATCTTTCCAGAGCTGGAATTGTAACTCTGACCTTTTTATGTAGCATGACCTTGACCAATATGAGTTAAGTGCATTTCAGATCTTATAACTACTATGTACTTTTATACTTAAATGAAACAATGATCTCATCAATGTGGGGTATTTTCTCTAATGGTACCCATCCACACATATTTGTCTAAAGTGCCTCTTGTGCATATCCTCCAGTAAATCTTCCAAAGAGTCTGGAGACCTTCCTCTACCTCTTTTGAAATTGTGTGGCTATCAGTGGAGC
This sequence comes from Monodelphis domestica, assembly GCF_027887165.1. Lineage (NCBI taxonomy): Eukaryota > Metazoa > Chordata > Mammalia > Didelphimorphia > Didelphidae > Monodelphis > Monodelphis domestica. The sequence goes on along the minus strand of NC_077231.1, from coordinate 132,419,803 downwards.
ACATAGACATCTGAACATTATTTATCCCTCCCCTTTGCTCTTTGTCAGAACCATCTCTCTCTCTCTCTCTCTCTCTCTCTCTCTCTCTCTCTCTCTCTCTCTCTCTCTCTCTCTCTCTTTTCTTTTAGGACATTCTTCATTCAGCTTCTCCTTGAGCAGTTTTTATTTTTAGTGTTTTGCATCCTGCTTACACCCATCATGCATCTCTCCGTTATCCTTTAGGTGATCCTTCACTTGAGTTGGACCATCACATTCAGTGATTCACAACCACAGCATCAGCAGCAAGATATTAATTTAAAGTGATGACATGCCTTTGTTTTGGAGAAACATCTGGAGTAACTAAAACACTATGTCATTTTTCAAAGACAATTTAGTTTTCTTTCTTCTACCTCCTCAATGCTGGGTCTTATTACTGTACATTTGTAGTATCTTTCCATGATATATGTAGTGAAAAACAAGCCCTATGTAATATCCATTCATCAGTTTATATCATAACCTGGCTAATCACTCTTTTGGTTTCTCCTCTAAGGATAATTAGGTCATATTCTTGGGTAATTATCTGACTCCTGGAGAAGTCTTTCCAATGTTCAAAGACTTAATGCAATTGGCACAATGTCCTCCACAAATAGCAAAATACAAAAGACCTGAGTAGGGGATTCATCTGTTATTTGAACTCTGTGCTGGACATTTCCCATGACAGTGGTAAATAGTTGACCACTGCAAGTTTCCCTTTTCTATCCTGTGTTTGAAAGTAATTGTCTGAGGGCTGCTGAACAGTTATCTTTGTTGATTTTGACACATTCATGGGAGATGTGTTGGAAAAGAACCTTTAAGTAAGCATTATACTATCTGGAGTCAAATGTTTTTTGTTTTTTTTAAACAAACAAAAATTATGTATGGTGGAATGTTGTACTGTCTGTGCCTTCAGTCAGTTGTTTGACTGTAGAAAATGTGGTCTCCTGCAGAGTATTATTTTCACAAGCCTCCTAACTAGTATCCCTGCTCAGTTTTTTTCCTACTTTAATCCATCCCTCACACAGTTTCCAAAGTGGTTTTCCTAAAGTTTAGATCAGACCTTGTTAATTCCCTGCTCAAGTAATTCTGTTTGATGTTTAAATTATTTTACAGCCTCACCTTAATCTGGTTTTCCAGGCTTAGTACATATTATTCTCTTTCATGTATATTATTGTTCAGACAAACTAGCCTTCCTCATACATATTATTCCATTTTTCCCCCTTTGCAGTGATTGTCCTCCATGCATGGGACACATTTTTTCACCCCTTTCTCTTAGAATCTAGTTTCCTTCAAGTTTTGAGACCTCTTTCAATTTGAAGCCTTTCTTTCTGGATGCTAATCCCTCATCCCTCCCAAATGACCTTGTGTCCATTTTGAATATGCCAGCATATTGTCTCCTCTGGCTAAGTTGTATATTTCTTCTGCTAGAATATAATAGGTATTTAAATATTTTTAATTTAGCTGCCCCTCTCTTAAATCTTTACCTTTTGTCTTATGATCAATATTAAGTAGTGTTTCCAAGGCAGAAGAGTGGAATAAATATTTAATATGAGAAGCAGCTAGGTGGATCAGTGGATAGAGAGCCAGGATTGGAGACAGGAGGTGCTGGGTTCAAATATGAACTCAGATACTTCCTAACTGTGAGACCTTAGGTAAGTCATTGAACCCCCATTGCCTAGTCTTTATTGCTCTTCTGCCTTGGAACTTATATTTAGTTTCAATTCTAAGACAGAAGGTAAAGTTTTAAAATGAAAAAATATGTAAGCACATATATATATACATATGTGTATATATATATATACATATGTGTATATATATATATATATATATATATATAAAGAATGGAGAGATATTGTTCTTAATAGCTTTAGGTATGTGCTTGGGACTAAAGTACTACTAGACCCTGCTGTGATGAGATATTTTAAAAGCATTGCATGTCTGGATGATCCGTAATTCTCAGTTATTCTGGTAATTGACTGAAACAGGATTTGTAACAATTAGAAATAAGCTTTGTTGGAATCTATAAGGTTTTATCATAAAGTGATGTGAAATCCTGAAGGATCTTAAGTCAAACCATCTATATGAGCAAATCCAAATAATCTATTCTAAGCAGCTAGGTGATGAAGTGGATAGAGCACAGGACCTGGTATCAAGAAGACCTAAGTTCAGATACAGCCCCAGACACTTACTAGCTTGTTTGCCTCAGTTTCCTCATCTGTCATCTGTATAAAATGATCTGGAGAAAGAAATGTCAAGCCTTTCCAGAATCTTTGCCAAGAAAACCCCATATGGGGTCATGAAGAGTCTGAAATGACTGAAAAACAACAAAGGGAAATTGCATTGACTTTGGAAACAGAAGACCTTGGTTCAAATTCCTGGCTTTGCTACTTAATATACTCATATGACTTGGGGAAAGTCACTGTACTTCTGACCTTCAGTTTCCTCATCTGTCAAATTAAGGGAATAGGTTATATAATTAAGGTCATTTACAGTTCAAAATCTGTAATCTTAGGAAACTATCAACATCCCAGATGGCCATTTATATTTTATCTAGTCCTTAGATATTGTTGCACAGCTCCTGAAACTTAATATTTCTAGTTAAAAGGTTGGATTTATTGATATTCAGTTTAAAAGTCCTGTTTTTATATTTATTTATAGAGTCTTGCTGATGAACTTGCCCTTGTTGATGTTTTGGAAGACAAACTCAAAGGAGAAATGATGGATCTGCAGCATGGGAGCTTATTTCTCCAAACTCCTAAAATTGTGGCTGATAAAGGTAGTTTCAAATCTGTATTACTAAATGTTGATACAGTAAATTAATTTTTCATTACACAAAAATCCCACAGAGTATATGTTCTTCCCCATCCTTAAAAACCTGGGATTTTCTCGAATTAGTATTGGATCTCTCTTCCCTTTCTCATCCAAATTCTTGGGGAAAAAGCTGTCTGCTCCCAATGACTTCATTCCTTTGCTAGCTCTCCTACTCCTAAACTTCTTGGTGCTCTGGCTTCAACTTCATCATTCAACTGAAATTGTTTTCTCCAGACTTAAGGGTGCTATCTTAAATGTCAGACCTATTGACCTAGTCTTGATTATCATCCTTTCTAACCAGTCTGCTCTATTTGAGGCTATTAACCACTCTTTCCTTTTGGATTCTCTCCATGTCATGATACTAACTCTCTCTTGGTTCACCTATTTGTTTGGATTTTTCTTTCCTTTGCTGGCTTATCATATATAACATGATCCCTAATTGTAGATGCTCCCCAACATACTGTCCTAAGCCCTCAGTTCTTCTATGAATTTTCAATAACCTCAGAAGCTCCCATATGTTAACTATCATTCTTATGTAGTTGCCTCACACATCTATAAATATAACTTTAATCTCTTAAATGGGCTTCAATCCTACATCCCAACAAGAAAATCCATATTTTCTTCTTAAGACACTTCAAATTGGATGTCCTGAAGAGATCTTGTATTTAATCTATCTAATACTGTATGCATCTTTCTCTACAAACCACCTCCTCTTCTAAACTTCACTATTTCTGTCAAAAGTGCCAGGATCTTCTCATCTCTCAGGTTCATAATAAGAATCATCCTTGACTCCTCACTTAATCACTTGCCACCTTAGTTCAAGTCTTCATCACCTTTTACCTAGATTATTGTAGTATGTAGTCATCTTGTGTCACATCTCTCCCTACTCCACCATCCACAGTACACCTGTAATAATTAAAATTATGAGACTGATAGGAGCTTAATAACTTTATTAAATCAAAGTAATAGTAGTAGTAAAGAGATGAAAAGGTAGGAAAGAGGTAGAGAGATACTTGACTTTCTAATCTATTGGCCACCATGCATTCCTTCAATTCTCCATGCTCCAGCAAGAAAGACCCTTACTTCCTGCCGAGTCTCCCCTTATAAACTCTTTTCTCCACTCACTAACTCTCATACATCACTTCTCAGGAACCAATCATAGTTTCTTAATTTGCCTGGGCCACCCAGGGGACCAGGGCCTATAGAATCAGTTTCTTATCTCCTTGGTTCCTTGGTTCTTTAACTTCCTTTCTCTGAGGGCTCATCTATACCTGAATTTACTCAGTAGTCTTTGACCTCCAGGTCACTGCGAGATGACGTTAAAAAAAAAGCGACATAATATAGAGAGAAATTTGCTGCCAAAATGATTTTTATTAAGTACAGATCTGACCATGTGACTCTTCTATTCAGTCAACTCCAGTAATTTTCTATGGCCTTTGTTTTTTTTTTAAATCCTTAACTTCCATATTAGAATCAATACTTTGTACTGGTTCCAAGGCAGAAGAACAGTAAGGGCTAGGCAGTGGGGTTAAGGGACTTGCCCAGAAGCACACAGATAGGAAATGTCTGAGGTCCAATTTGAATCCAGGACCTCCCTTTTCTAGTCCTGGCTTTCAATCCACTGAACCACCCAGCTACCCCCAATCCCATGGCCTTTAGAAACAAAAATAAACTCCTTGGTTTAGTTTTCAGAGCTATCTGTAAACTGTCTCCAAGTGATCACTACAGAGCCTCTTTGGATAGTGGTCCTACACTCCATAATTTAAACAAACTGGCCCTTGTTCAATTACTCAAACATGTGCTACTCCATTACATTTGCCCTTAATGCTGAAATGTATTCCCTCCTAGAATCTTTTTTTTTCTTTTAAAACACAGATCCATCTCCTTCATTAACATGAAGCATTTATTAGTCCATGCTTTACATTTGCTAGTACCCTACCTTTTTATTGTGTATTTAAGTACTTTGTATTTATTTGTATTTATTCCCTTTATGTTTGTGCCATACATATTTTTATATTACTGGTCTCTCATTAGACTGTATGGTCTTTGAGGATAGGCATTATTTCATATTTTGTATGCATGTATGTATCCTGAAATACATAGCACAGTATCTGCCACGTAGTAGATGCTTAGTGAAAATTTGTTGATTTATTGATTACGAGATTGTGAGAAAGAAAATAAGAACAGTCTGAAGGGAAAGAAATTGATCATGGTGGGAGGAGAGTTGAACTATCAGCCCAATTGCTTCAATATTTAATATTATTAACAAAATATTCCTAGACATCTGTAGTGATTTTCTTCAGGAACTTAGATAAAACTTTGCACCAATTGACTTTGTAGTGATTGATTTTCTCATTCTCATTTTTATATTCTAAGATTTGAGAAAAAAATTACCATCACCATTTTATTATCTCCTCACTCCCTACTACTAATCCTTTAGTTTTTAAGATTCCCCCAGCCTTTCTCAAGGAAATTTATTAAAAGTGGAATATTAGGTTAGACTCAGAATCCTTGACAGAGATTGACACCTGGTTGGAAAATAGTGTTTTGTTTTGTTTGTTTTGTTTTTTTGCTAAAGACTAGTTCTTTTGCTTAGTTCTGCCAAGATCAAAAGATTCCCTGCCCATGATTTAAGAATGGAAGTATGTTTTAGGAATGCCAACTATAAGTAGTTGATATATAAAGTTTTCCAAATTCCAAAATACAGCATTTACCAGGTGACTCCTAATGCCTCATCCAGGTCAAAAGGTCTGTGCTTATCTCTTTTAATATTTAGCCACTAATTAATTAATAATAAATGTACTTTGAGAAAAACCATAAAATACAAAATTAAAGTTATCCCTAATTTGAAATGAAACAAATAAATCTAAAGGGGAAAACAAAGTTATTCGTCCCAGGGAGGGGTAGAAAACTGAAAGTTTCAGAGTTATGTGAAAAATGACAACATTTTAAAAAATAAAATAAAACTTAATTGGAAAGATAAAAGTTAGAAATAGTTCTGAAAACACAATGGAGAGATCTCTGTCCTCATTTGTAAGATAAGAGGATTTCACTAAGCCATGTCAAAGACTTCTAGCTCTGCAATTCTACACTTGTTTCCAATTGGGAAATATTTGATGAAATAAACTGGTTTTTAATAAACTAAATTTCAAGATACTTTGGAATCTTCTCACTAGCAGAAGAAATCTAGGTCGAATCATTCCCTTCTACCCTCTCAGAACAAAACTATAGATTAGAAGCACCAAAGTGGAAAACTTCAGGAATAGTAAGTGATTCACTAGAGCTCTTTGTTTATAGGATTTTGAACTGGAAAAAAGAACCTTAGAAGTTATTGAGTTCAACTCTTTCATTTTACAAATGATGAAACTGTTGAGGCTCAAAGCGGGTGGTTGATAGTAATTTAAGAGCCCTGCATCTCCAGTGTGAGTAATCAAGTCCCAACAAGTGCCTCTAAAATATATAATTTGGTGATTTCTCAACAGTGGGATTTATAGCTCCATTTTACTCTGCCTAGACCATGTCAGGTACATTAAGTTCAGTTTTTTTGTGGCACATTTTAGGAAGGCCACTGACTTGAGTGTCCAGAGGAAGAAAACTACAGTGGTAAAGGGCCTGAGGATCATGCCCAGTGGAGACCTCCAACTGAAGAAATTAAAGGTGTTTAGAGTGAAGAAAAGAAGCTTTAGAGAGGAAGTGATAGCCCTGTTCAACTATTTGTGTGGTTATTATGTGGGAAATTGCTTTGCCTTGTTTTGCTTGTCCCAAAAGGGAAGAACTAACAGCAATGGGAAGAAGCTGCAGAGGCACAAATTTGGGATCAATGTAGGAAAAAAAAAACTTTTCTAAGAATTATTCCAAAATGGCCAGAGTTGTCTCCTTTCAGAATGATAAAGATTTGACTGAATACATTTATTCTTTTATTTTGATATAATTATTGGCAAAAATAGTCACCAAAAGTGACTTTTAAAGAAATTTTCTTGTTTGGCTAACACTTTTGAATGCAGATTTTTTAGTTTTCCGACGATGGATACATCTTTAAGGTTAATATATGAATGTTAACCTATTTTCAAAATTTTAATGACAAGTCATTTTTCAAAAGCCAAAAAGTATACATGTTAAAACTACTCCTCCCTTGCTCTTGTTTCATGGACTGAAGCTGTATTGGGAAATCCCACCCCCAGAGCACAAAGTTATTGGAAAAAGGGAAATGTTCCTTACGGTTCACTTACTCATTCACAAAACGTTCTTCTGAGCGCCTTCCTATGTGCTAGTTGCCAATAGTTGTTTTGAAAACATACCTAGTTTAACTCTATCTTTTCTCTTATAGATTACTCTGTCACTGCTGGTTCCAAGATTGTTGTAGTCACTGCAGGAGTCCGTCAGCAAGAGGGAGAAAGTCGCCTCAATCTGGTACAGAGGAATGTGAATGTCTTCAAATTTATTATTCCGCAGATTGTAAAGTACAGCCCAGACTGTACCATAATTGTGGTTTCCAACCCAGGTAAATATAGTACCATAACCTTTGATTTACCAAGTTCCTAAAAACTGATTGATTTTTTTAAAACCCATACCATGGTTCTAAGCCAGAAGAGTGATAATGGCTAGGCAATGAAGGTTAAGTGACTTGTCCAGGGTCACACAGTCAGGAAGTGTCTGATGTCAAATTTGAACCCAGGACCTTCTGTCTCCAGGCATGGCTCTCTATCCAATGAGTCAACTAGCTGTCCCCTAAAAGCTGACTTTAAATTAAAAAAATTAAACTTATGTTAGGTGTTCACTAAAGATTAACTTATTTCCTATGGTACTTTACAGTTTACAAAGTACTTTCACATATATTATCTAATTTAACCTTCCCAACTTTTTGAAGTGGCATAATTAATATCACTCATACAGTCATGAACCTAAATGGGGAGAACTCAAGTTTTTCTGACTTCCAAACCTTTAATTTTTTATGCTTTGTTTGCCTCTCATTGGGAAACAAGTTACATGAAAATGCATACACTATGGTTAACCTATGAAATGACAACTGAAGACTGCCAGCAGAAGTACATAAAAGGTTCTATTTATTAGTCCTGGTGTATCTTTATTGACCATTCAGGCTTTTAAGTCTCTTGAAAATCATGTTTTGGGATATGTGAGAAAATATTAGAATGCCTCAACTTTAATTGGTAACAAGTTATTTTACTTATTGACCTTTTCTTTTGTTACAAAGAACACAATACATTTCATGTTCCCACCCAGTTAATACAGGTAAAGAAAACACCCAAAAACATTTTAAAGAAACTACTGAGTAGAGAGAGCTGTGCTAAGCATCCAAGGAGATTCAAATTCAAAGATTAGATAAAACCCTGTCCCTGATTTAATGGTGTTTTGAGTCTTTTAGGAGAATATTAAATTATGTGTCACATAATAAAAACATGCACATAATGCATAAAAATGCGAAATAATATGTAGCAAATGCTTCAGAAAGATGCAAAATGGATGTGAGTTGGAAAAAGAAACAAGGTAGACTAAGGAAGACTATCCAGAAGATTTGAATTTCAAAAGATGGGGAAAGTGTGGGTAAAGTGTGAAGGTAGGAAATCTATGGAGGAGCTATTTATGCATTTGTGGTCAGTTCTTACTTTGGGGAGGGACATGACAGTGAACTAATCATGAATATAATTCTAATTCACTTATGACATTGTTTTATTCTCAGTGGATATCCTGACCTATGTCACCTGGAAACTAAGTGGACTGCCAAAGCACCGGGTGATTGGTAGTGGATGCAATCTGGATTCAGCCAGATTCCGTTACCTTATGTCTGAAAAGCTTGGCATCCATCCAAGCAGCTGCCATGGCTGGATCCTGGGAGAACATGGTGACTCAAGTGGTAAAGAACAAAATAATATCAGTTTTGTTTTCTTATGGTTTTTGGGCAAGGATCAGAGATGAAGACTGACAATCTTGTTTATTTCACAGAGTGACTTTTAACCTCTCCCACCACCCAACTGCAAGTGACTGGGAGGAAATGTCAAGTGTGAGATCTCATGTGCCAGTAGTCTCCAAGAATATAAATAAAAATATGAAACCTTTATTAGTATATAAAGTACTAAAGGGTCATTTGGAAAGGGGTATATTCCTTTATTATGAAGAAAATTGAGGAATATTGTGTTAATTTATCAGTAGAATTCAATAATTTCTTCTACTATTCTTGCCTGTAGACTAATGTACACTCTTCCCTTACAGCTACATAAAATCATTCATTAATGTTCATTATAAATATAGGTAAAAGAGAATGTGGGCATAGGTTGGAAAGTTTAAAGAGACTGAGCATATTATGCCTCGATTGTATTTTTCTAAAACCTTTACCGTTTGTCTTAGAATCAATACTTATGCATGTAAGTATTGATTCTGAGGCAGAAGAGTGGGGTTAAGTGACTTACCAAAGGCCAAACAGCTAGGAAGAGGCTAGTTTTGAATCCAAGTCCTCCCAACTCCAGGCCTGGAACTCTATAGACTGTGTTTAGGAATAAGCAATAATAATCTGGACCATCACTCAAATGTCTGAAATCCACTCCCGGGAGGCATAGAAACAAAACCAGAGCATCCTCAACTTTTGTCATCTAAGCTTTAATTGAGGGAAGGGTTCAAAAGCCTTGAGACTAAAACTTTAGACTACATATGGGCTAGTTTTCGCTTAATTAACCTTCTATAAAATTTATTAAAATTAAGTTTATTCATTTATTTATTTATTTATTTAAGTAATTTAGAATATTTTTCCATGGTTACATGATTCATGTTCTTCCCCTCCTCTCCTCCCATTCCCCCCCCCATACCCAATGAACAATTCCACTGGGTTTTACATGTGTCATTGATCAAGACCTATTTTCATATTAGTGATATTTGCACTAGGGTGATCGTTTAGAGTCTACATCTCCAATCATATCCCCATCAACTCATGTGATCAAGCAGTTGTTTTTCTTCTGTGTTTCTGCTCCCACAGTTCTTTTTTTGGATGTAGATAGTGTTTTTGCTCATAAGTCCCTCAGAATTGTCCTGGGTCATTGCATTGCTGCTAGTAGAGAAGTCCATTACATTCAATTGTCTCTGTGTATAAGGTTCTCCTGGTTCTGCTCCTCTCACTCTGCATCACTTCCTGGAGGTTGTGCCAGTTCACAGGAAATTCCTCCAGTTCATTATTCCTTTCAGCAAAATAGGATTCTGTCACCAGCATATACCACAATTTGTTCAGCCATTCCCCAATCAATGGACACACACCCCTTTTCCAATTTTTTGCCACCACAAAGAGTGCAGCCATAAATATTTTTGGTCATGTCTTTCCCTTTACTATCTCTTTGAGGTTTCTATAAAATTTTTGAAGTTGAATATTTTGAGTATTATAGGCCAGTCTATCATGGAGATTTTTTAAAGATAAAAGAATCAGCTTCTTCAGACTCTCTACTGTAGCCACTAAGGCTACCATCATGTCATTAGAGCTCAGCTTCAGTGCATAATCATAACTTTTCTAATGACAAAGTTCAAGTAATGAAAGTAAGAAAGACTTTCTTCCTAAAGTTCCCAGATAGAGAACATTTTTCCTTTTTTTTTTTTATTCAGTGGCTGTATGGAGTGGAGTCAATGTGGCAGGTGTTTCCCTTCAGGAGCTGAATCCAGAAATGGGAACTGACAATGACAGTGAGAACTGGAAGGAAGTTCATAAGCTGGTTATTGAAAGGTCAGTGGATGTGCTAGTTCACACTTGGCTCCTCAATCTATTGTCTGTTACTTGTCCATTGGGCAGAAGTTATATTGGATGCCTTTTCACTTAAACAGAGCCATAAACATGTGGCTACAAAGCTGGATAGGAGATTCTAAATGATCTACTCTTTCTTAATCACTTGGGAAAATGTTTGCCCTCACAAATAGTTTAAGAGATGCAAATTGATACAGTTTTGAGGTACCGCCTCACACCCAACAATTTGGCATCTTTCTTGATGATATATGCAGCCAATGAGGTGAGATTGGAAGCACCTACTTGTTTAATGAAACCTGTAATAGACAGGCTATATGGTAAAAAAAAATCAAATATTATCTTTCTCATGGAATTTTTTAATAGGTGAAAAAATACTGCAAATAGCACTCCAGTAGGAGTGATGCCTGAGAAAACTACTTCACCTCTCTCTGTTTACCTTTCTTTCCTGTGAAATTAGGGAGTGGAACTAGGTGATGTATTTGCTTCCTTCAAGGGGTATGCTGAAGCCAGGTCATACCCGCCACAAGACCTGATTGTTAATTTTTGATTTTGAGCTTTTACAACTTGGAAATAGGCAAATGTTATGAATCTGGTCTTGATTTATTGTTTTGTAATTGTCTAGACTCAAACAAAGAATAGCAGTGGAGTGAATATCTCATTTTCAACAAGCATGGAGATCAGAAATAAGTTTGTAGGGATTCTTTATAACAATGCAGCTAGGTAGTATAGTGATAGCCTGGGAGACAAGAAAACCCCAAATCCCATTAAAGACATTTACCAGTTAGGTGACCCTGGTCAAAATATTTAACCTCTGATTGTCTTAGTTTCCTCTTTTGTAAAAATAGATAACAATAGCACCAACATCCCATGGATATTGTGAGGTACAGTAGAGATAATAAAATCATAAAGTGTTTACTAGGTGCCTAGAACTTAGAAAGTGCTATATAAATGTTATCAATGATGATGGTGGTGACAATGTTGATGCTTCTATTTCTGCCATGGCCAAGTGATTTTTATATCCTCAAAGCAAAGCATATATATGTTTATATTCTCTCGTAGGAGAGAAAGAATTTGATGAGTGCACAGATAAGAATGAAATATTGCTTTAAAAATATAAGAAGGACTTTGCAGATAAAACCAAAAAAAGTTATTTGAACAAATATAGGGGATGTTTAACTTGCATCAGGAGATAGTGGGGGGAAGAATACCACATAGAAGAGAAAAGGAAGAAGAGGGATCATTGAATTATTTGGACCTAAGTAACAGAGAAAAGGCTCTTCCCAAAGGGAGGGAACTGGACCTTGACTGGACCTTGTGAGGAGGAAGCAACTGCTTTGTCCTCTAGTAAATGATAACATATAGACACAAGTCTTGTTAGATGAGAATATCCAGTATGAGTCAAAAGAAAAAGAGATGAGTAGCAATGATTGGTGACTCCCTACTGAGGGGTTCTCAGGCAGGCTATTTGTCAACCTTATAACAGATCTGCTAACTTTCTGGGGCCTTTATCAATGTTGTAAAAAAGTCTTTCAAAATTTGTCAAACTTGACCATTTTACAGTTAACCCTATTTGCTTCTGTTTCTTCATCTGTAAAATGATTAGAAGAAGTATATGGCAAACCACTCTAGTATCTTTGCCAAGAAAAACACAAAAATAGGGCATGAAGAGTCAGACATAATTGAAAAAAAAACAACAAAATAAGATGGTATTGGAATATTACATCTCCACTTGGGAGTTTTTATAATTTAGGGAAATTTGCCTCTAATCAGTATTATTTATCATTTCATCATCATGGGGGACATCTTCCAACCCACTAATTTTCTAAAATGCCAAAATGTACTTTGGGGTGTATGTTTTAGTCTGATTAAGATGATCAGGTCTTACAAGGTTGCCTAGACTTAATTTTGACAAAGATTTTTGTAAACTCTTAAATGAAAAAGGGAATTTCAGTAAAAATTCTACCCTTTTCCATTGTTTAAGGATTCTAGTTTGTATTGTCTTGTCCTGGGGCCAATGTTTTCCCACCATAGAAACAGTTAGCAGCTGTTGTTTTAAGCTAGTCTTCTTGGTGTTTTTTCCAACTTCAGGAAGCCTACTCCACTCTGTAAAGGAATTAAAATCAACTTCTTCAGTTTCCAGGTCCCTCTGAAGATCTTTGCTTTTTCTTGGAGGAGGAACTAGGTTGTTTTGCAGTACTAGTCTTTCAGTTCTTGGCATTGTTTTCATTTTTGACTTCACTTTCCTTTGTGGCTGATCCTGTTTCATTGTGATCCTGAATGATGCTCAAAAACCCTTGACATTTTTATACCAATGGGTGCTGCAGTTTTTATCATAGTCATTTAAGTGTGCTCTGTAAGAATTATGATTTTGCATGTTTCCTTTGAGAAATACTTATCTTTAAAAAAAAACACAGAATTAAAAACAAAAACACAAGATCATGAAGAATAGGAAACAGACCACAATACTTGTCCTGGTGCCATGGTTTTCAAGAGCAAAGAATGGGGTCTACAAACTATAGCCCAATGGTTTTGATTTCAGTTAAAGACAACATTTCAAACCATTTTGCTAAAAGGGATCATTACTTAATATCTAGAAAAAAAATAGTGATTACAGAGCCATCCATGGCTTTGTCAAGATTAGCTTATGTTAGGTTAACTTCATTTCATTTTTTGGTTGGTTTATTACACAGGTAGATTGGTATAAGATTATAGATAGTGTTAGCCAGTATTTTAGCAAAGCATTTGATAAGGTCACTGCTACTATTAGAGGAAAAGATAGGAAATCTCAGTAGAAACAATCTGAAGAAGAGTTGTGAGGTTTAGTGGACTTGAATCACAATCTATGGTGTATAAGCTGCCAAAAAATTTTTATGTAATCTTTGGCAGTTTTAAGAGAGCTTACAGGATGAGGGAAGTGAGTCATACTACAGCCCATGTCAATTACCTCCTGGTCAGATCAGTAGAATGGCTACTCTTGGAGGGCTGGAACTATCCATTTTGTATTGTTTTGTTTTGTTTTTATACTTAGCACCTAGCACCAATGTTTGTTGATCAAATAAAGGACTAAGCCATTGGTTTAGTTCTATAGGAAAGACACTGATAAACTGGAGGATGTTCAAAATAGGGCAACCAGGCTATTGATAGAGAAGTGCCTCCAGATTGTGTCATGTAAGAATCATTGGAAAGCTCTGGGGAGTTTTATTGTGGAGAAAAGAAAACTGTTGGTCAAGAGGAAGGAAGAGCTTGAGGTAGCCATTACAATTGTCATCAAGTAGTTGAAGGGGTATCATCTGAAAGAGGAATTGAATTAGACTTGTTTTGCTTCCCCCCAGAGGACTGTTCTAGGCATAATAGGAAGCTGTAAAGATTCAAGAGACTTAATATGAGGAGAAAACTTTCTAACAATTATAGTTATCCAAAAGGCTCAGGGCTTGCTTGAGAAGATAAGGATTCACTCTCATTGGGGATCTTCAGGCACAGACTGGACGACTACTTGTCAGATATGTTATAAAGGAGATGCTTGTTAATCAATGGATTAGATTTGATGATCTTTGAGGTCCTTTGAAATATAAAATTCTATGATTGATTCTAAGTGCTTTTAAAAGTGCTATTACTTAGAAATGATATTGACTCTGTAGATTTTAAAATTAAGATCCAATACTCCAAGTATTGTATTTAATAAGGTTTATTAATCATACCTTGAAGCAAAAAGACTAGAGAAACAGAGAGAGCTCACCCAGCCTTGCAAATGGGGAAAAAGAAGAAGCGAGGGGGAGGAGTCACAAAATTACATATACATATAACAAATGCAAAAGTGAATGAAGGAAAAAAGATTCTAGGGACAAGAAAAGAATTCTAGGAGATGAAGTCCAAATTTTCCTAATTATACAACTCTTTAGATAAACAAGAATGATTAATTCAGGTCACAAGCAGGGATGAATTCCTTTTAATGGTTTAAAGGAATTTAAACTGTTTATTTTTGTCAACACTAAAAATATTATTTCTTTTGCCAGCCTTTTGTACTTGTGTTTGCCATATAGTAAGTGAAGTTTAGACTATCTGTTACATAAAATGGCAGTGATAAAAGCATTCCTTTGACTAGTTTTTTGGGGGGACAGAATTATAATAACCAGGTCAAGCAATCTCGATTACAAAGACCTATCCTTAGAAATTTGATAATATTTTTATTTTAGGGCCATTTACATCACAATGAAATTATTGTATAAGGAATCTGATTTTGGTGTGGAAAGAAGTATCTTAGCTCTAAGGAACCTTAGAAATGTTGTTTAACTGGTACAGAGGGGTTAAGGAGATCTACTCAAGCCCATACAACTAATTTAGTGGTAAGGCCATGTCTAGAACTCAGGTCTCCTCTTTCAGGGAGTCAGATACTTAGGTTCATACCTCAGTTTTGTTACTGACTACTCGTGTCCTCTTGATCAAGTTATTTCAGCTATCTTGTCTTTAGGGTCATCATTTGTAAAATCAAGTAGTAGGACTAAATGATCTTTAAGGTACCTAATAGCCCTAGATTTTCTGTTTCTCTACTATGTATGCACCCAATAGAAAATGAACTCCTTGAGGAACAGGTCATTTTTTTCACCTTTTCTTACTTAGTACAGTACCTGGCACATAGTACACATAGCCCACTTTTTGATATTGTTCATTCATTTCAATCATGTTGTGAACCCATTTGGGCTTTTCTTGGCAAAGATCCTGGGGTAGTTTGCCATTTCAGATCATTTTACAGATGACAAAACTGAGGCAAACAGAGTTAAGTGACTTGCAAAGAGCCCCATGGCTAGTTAGCATCTGAGAATGGATTGGAACTCAGGTTTTCTTGACTCCAGACCTGGCACTCTATCCATTAGGTCACCTAACTGCCCTGGACCACATTTTATAACATGCTTTCCTTGCAAAATTCCAATGAAGTAGGTAAGGCAAGTAGTATTGCCCCCATTATATATAAAGAAACTGAAGCACAGAGCTATTAATTGATTTTCCCATGATCCACGCAAAATAGTAATAGGACTAGAATCTAGGTATTTTGACCCCTCCATTCTTTCTCACTCCATCGTGCTTCTCCTTCTACCTTTGATTTTAAAACTACTCCCCAGTATATTTCTGTGGCATTGATAAGAATAAATGAAATTTTTTGGGCAAGATTTCACCTTGTTTGAAGCTGTTTCAAGCATGCACAACTCCAGTAAGGTCTTTGACTCAAGAAAAGGAAATTTTCTATTTGGGAAACTGCTCTTCTCATCCTTTCTTGAATATATGGCCAATTGGATATTTATGTATATGAATTTGAATTACTGTGAGACTTGTTCATATTATTTCACCACTCTTCTACCTAACTTAAAAAAAACCAAACTTTTACCTTCCTTCTTATTTTTTCTAAGGCAGAAGAGTGGTAAGGGCTAGGCAGTGGGGTTTAAATGACTTGCCCAGGATCACACAGCTACCGAATGTCTGAGTTCGGCTTTGAATCCAGGACCTCCCACCTCTGGGCCCCGTGCCCTATCCACTGAACTAACTAGCTGCTCCTTAACTTACCTTTTGAATAGCTTTTTTAAAAAATTCTAAGAAGTCATGGTGTTATATAAAATTACAAACTAGTAGCTAGATGGGATATTAATTATCATCTTATTCAATTCCTTTCATTTTACAGGTGAGGAAACTTAGTTCCAGAGAGAATAATCAGAAAATTGCCCAAGGTCACAAAAGTAGAACTAGAAAGCCCTGAGATTTGAACCTCAGCCCAATAACTCCTAAACTCAGTGATATTTCCTTTGTCTGACCCTGCTTTTTGAACTACTGTGAAATCATTCTTGACCAAACTACTTATAATTATGTAAGGCAATAAACTATTTATAATTTAAATCTACAAATTCATAATTCAAAAATGTTAACTCTCTGAATACATCTTTATTTTAAAATGTATTAATAATTATTTTATTTTTAGATAACTTTCCTTTCCAAATGTATATTTCCCAGAGAGCTGTCCCTTGCAACAGAGAAAGAGTGATATGGGGAAGAAAACAGTTCTGCCTTCTGGCATGTTGGCATGCTGCCAGCATATCAACTGAGTGTGATGCATATGCAACGTGAGGTTGCATCCTAAGGAATATCTTAATTTTATTTGAGTGCTCTCTTTCATGTTTCTTTTTTTTTTTTTTAGTGCCTATGAAGTGATCAAACTTAAAGGATACACTAACTGGGCTATTGGATTAAGTGTTGCTGATCTTATTGAGACCATGTTAAAAAATCTATCCAGGATTCATCCTGTGTCCACTATGGTGAAGGTAAGAAAAACTTATAGGGAAATAAAATACTATTTCCTTCCTTTCTATTAAGGGATATTTAATAAAGACTGTTGTTTATTCAAATTCTTTTATTTCAAAGGATTTCTTATTCTAGATATTAGTCTGACATCTCTCTTAGCAATTAATTTATAAAATTATTTTACAGAATGAGTTGTTTCTGCAGCTGACTAATCTCATTATTTTTATATTTCTTATAGTTATAGTTACTCTATTGTACAATTTTTATGTAACAGGACCTTGGGTATAGTAATTTTGTTGGAGTGAGCAGACATAGTCTTTTCCCTTTTAAGTTTAATTGATGTCCTTTATTTTAACATCTTAGCCATTTTTGTATATGCCTCCCCAAATCCCCCTCTCTACACCCTGCCCTGGGATTGAACTCTCCCTTGTAAGACAAAAACAGTTAAACAAAAAGTAATGGATACAATGACCATTTCTGACAGTGTATGCAATATTTTATTCTAGTAGCCTCTAAGGTGAGAAGAGGAAGGTTTGTTCCATTATCTACTCTCTTGAACCATTTTTAGTTTTCTTGTTCCTCAGAGTTTGTTTCCTTTTAGTGTTCTGTTCATTTTTGTTGTGTAGATTGTTCTTTTGGTTTACCTTATTTTTCTCAGCAGAATAAACCAGCCTTTCTTCATATCCAGTCATCATTTTGACTACTAGAGCTTAGCAAAAATCTTATAAAACAAATGTTACTTGGAAAACAAGATGTAAGGATGAATTTGAAAATTATATTTGGAAATATCATTTGCATTATTTATTGTTGTGCATATATTAGAGAGAGGACTGAGTAATGGACTGAGTACTAGACTTGGAATCAAGAAGAAAGGCCTGGGTTCAAAGTTTGCCACTCACAATAGTGGTGGGACCCTATGCAGATCATTTAACTTCTTTGGGTTTCAGACAGATCCTTAGGACTATACTATTCTCTAAGTGTAGTCCTGGGACCCCTTGGGACTACTGAGACTCATTTGGGGATCCATGAAATTACAATTATTTTTATAAACATATTCATAAAATAATTTTAAGAGTTTAAAAGAATGTAAAAACCAAAAAAATTGAGAATCACTGAACTGACGTAGAATCCAGTGGTACTAACCAAGTCAAAGCAACATGATTATTTCCATAGTTAAAAGTTTTGCATGGCACTGTCAGCATTTTAACCATACACCCATTATTTTTGCCCTCCCACTTTTCATGTGAAATGCATAACAAAGATAGCATAAAACTCTGGTGGTAGTATTTTGCCTTTAATATCAGTACAATCATAAATGTATTTATTGGACATATTTTATTAGCTTTCATTTTGTTACACTGTAGAAGTTTACTTAGAAGTTCATCTGACCTTTTTTCTCCCCTATTTGGAAACAACAGGAGTTTGAACTCTCTCAGATATAATAGTTACACTAGGTAATTTCTAAGATCTCTTCCACTCTAGGACTCTATGAGAAGGTTGCATGGGCTAACTACCACCTGAAAATTCTTTTCTCATCAAAAGACCTTTAAGAACAGAAACCTAGGAGACAGGGGCTCAGTGGAGAGAGAGCCAGGCCTAGAGATGGGAGGTCCTAGGTTCAAATCTGGCCTCAGACACTTCTCTCTGTGTGACCCTGGGCAAGTCACTTAACCCCCATTGCCTAACCCTTCCTGCTCTTCTTCCTTGGAACTAATACCCAGTATTGATTCTAAGATGGAAGGTAAAAGTTAAAAACAACATCCAAAAATGAACAAAAACCTACAACAAGATGCTCGGAGGTCTTGTTTTCAAATTCTAGTGAACAGCTAGTACTTGTGCAACTGGAGCAAAACTCAGTTCCTCATTTTTAAAAGAAGAGGATAGAATTAAGTAACCTCTACAGTTCCTTCTGTCTCTAAATCTGTAATCTATTAGCACTGAATTTAGACATACATGAAAAATGATATCCCACCAATCCCATGAGGCAAAAATTGAATTTGACTTAATTATACCTAGAGAACCAAATCTGCCTGAAATTTTTCCAACAGGGTGGTGATGTTTTATGCATAGGAATAGACAATCCAAATTACTTTCCATGGTTGAAAAATATGCACCGAAGACTGTCTTTGATTATTATATTCATAGAGCTACATATTTTCTCTGGGACTGATCTGCCTATGCAGAAACATAGAGTTAATGTAAGTGATAAATACTGAGTTTTCCAAATTATCTGTGCCTTGATCCAGTTCCCAGTAACCTGATGACTATCCTATCAGAATATCCGAATGGAATAGTGTTGGTTCAACTGCTGAAAAGATTTCAAATGCTTTATATTTATCTTTCATAGACTAATTGACATTATTTCTTCACCAAAGGGGATGTATGGCATCGAGAATGAGGTATTCCTCAGCCTTCCATGTATTCTGAATGCCCGAGGACTAACCAGTGTTATCAACCAGAAGCTGAAAGATGATGAGGTAGCTCAACTCAAGAAGAGCGCAGATACCTTGTGGGACATCCAAAAAGATCTGAAAGACCTGTAACATCCATAGTAATATTCTGTAGAAACCCAATCAATATGATATGATTCGCTGTGCCCACTTAGTGCTTAGCCATCTTGGTGGTTAGAATTTTTCTCTCTTGAACTCAACTCTGGCCACAGCATCAAAGTATATAACTAAAAGGCTTGCTCTGTGAACCAATAAATCGATTACTGAAGTGTGCTTTCTTCCCCAAGATACATTTTTAAAATCCTTACAGTTCTATGAATAGCATTTTTTTCTTTTTAACAGAAGAGTATGATGAAAAAAATTCCAGTTGTAATTGTTTGGCTAAATAATCTGTGTCTCCAGAAGGTTTTGTTTTGTTAGCAAATTGTGCTTATAATGCTATTAACTGCTCATATTTTTGCTAAATATTGCTTTTTTTGGATAGAACTGGAATATAATAATACTTTAAAAAATGAAAATGATGTCAAGGTGGAAAACATTCTTCATCTGAACCTTACAAAAACAGTCATATTAGATTGGTTCTCCATTATAACCTTAAGGTCTAATTTCCCTTTGATAGCTTTCTGGGGCAAAAAGAAATATAAATTTGAGGTGAGGACAAAATCTGTGATTGAGAAGGCAGGGTTGGGATAGAGGGTGAATTATTAGTTGTCTGTTGAATAGATCAAATCACAAGATTTTTGGTGCCGGGCATTTTACCTGTCAACCTCAAGGTAAATTAATGGTATTACAAAGAAAGAACCCTGCTGTATTGTGTAAATTGCTGTTTCACCCAGTGTGAACTATAAAATTGTTGGAATTTTTGCTTCACTTTATTGGAAGGAAAGCCTGCCTTAGCTGGGGATGGTGGGAGGTGGTGGGAGGACAGTTGGGAAGGACTGACTGAAGGAGCACCATACAGCATGAGGGACTACCATTGGGGACCTTATTATTTAAACTTATCTACACCTTGTCAAGAATAATGTGTTGTTTCTTCACCAAAACATGGTCCTTTAGGCACAAAGAAATCTGACTACCAAGATAGGATGGGATTGTAGTGATAAACTTTACAACAACAACAACAAAAACTAGTACCAGGAGTCCAGTAGGACAGAAATGGCTGCCTTACCCTGAAGGATACTGAGACGGTAGAGTCCCTTGCCTAGAACAACATAACATCACACCTCCCATGTCCAAATTGTTAATGGCCCCTTTCCATTGTTGCTACTGTTCTTGTGATGGCTCCAGTTTAGTTCATCAGAGAGCGAATGATGTCTCTGATGGCTGCTGGCTAGCATGCCCCACAAATAACTGCAGTTGGAGATGTTGGCAGATTTTTATCATTGGTCTTGACCCCAAAAGATAATTCAGTCCTATTCTTTCAAAGTTTCAGACCACTTGACCACAGCCATAGTCAATGTCTAGGAACTGGTTCAGATGATCCTCTCTGTCTCATTTCCATGGTTCCCTCATGTGTCAGCCCTACATCCAGGAGTTCAGACCACTGGAAAGACTTTCCAGAACCTCAATTCTCTTCTATCTAGATTAGTAGTTAATGAAGTTCAACTGCATATTGTAATTGTTAAAGGGATTGTAGAGGATTGAAGAGGTACAGGGGATAAGGAAGGTTTTGTAACAGGGAATGGAGGAGTTGAAGGGACAGAGGGAATATGGATGCTGGTGAGGTAAAAGGAGAGAAATACTCCTGAGAGGCATTTTTTGAAAAATGGGGTTCCTGAAAAATGGACCAACTGTAATCGCCTGAGGGTATGTCTTCTCTATTGATTGATGTTGAAGATACCCCAGAGCAGGTAAGCATGGACCCTCCTGAGGGACAACCCCCCCCCAACAAGGTTACCCAGCAGGGGTCTGATAAGGACTGTTTATGGCTGAATGGCTATCCTTAGGTTCTGCTCCCTCTATGTCCCCCAAAATGATAATCCTCCTCTTATCTGATTGCAGGTTATTTAACTCAAGATGAATTTTAATAATAAGTTTGGATTGAGAAGGTATCAGGGTAGAGGGAAGAGAGGTTCCCTATACTTTTCCCAGATTGAGTTTGAGTCTCTCTCTCAGCTTTTGAGCTGAGGCCAGACCTTATAGGCCGGTAGAGGGTTTCTTTTACTCCTGTCTATGCTAATCTATGCTAGCTTTCTTAAATTCAAAGTCTTAGCAGTAGACAGCAAGAGGAAGAAAAGGTTAGAAAAGGTGCTGACATTCAGAGCAGGTTGGGCCTGTCTTTTCAGGCTAATGCCCTAAAGACTGGTCTTAAGTTCAAACTGCTCCCCTTAAATCCTTTTGTTAGATGACAGGATCACAGGAATCCAGGTAGCGCACATAGTTGGGAAATATCCAGGAATAGAGGTACTTATATGGAGAGGCAGGGAGAGCGAGCACTCCTTCCAGTCCAAGGACCAGGAAAGAGAAACCTCAAGAGCAACTGTCACTCTCCCAGTCACCCCTCCCCCTACCAACTGTCGTTGTTGTCAATATCTTCATTCCAACATTCCAACTGCTGTCATTTCCACCTGAGTGGCAGAAAGGCCTACAGCTTGATTCAGTTTTCCTTTCCACAATATGCTTCTCCCATGTCACATAGAACCACTAGTAAACCAGGCAAAATTGTGTTCTAAAAGGAGGCAGCTGGGTGGCTCAGTGGATTGAGAGCCAGACCTAGAGACAGGAGGTCCTAGATTCAAATCTGGCCTCAGGCACTTCCCAGCTGGGTAACCCTGGGCAAGCCACTTAACCCCCATTGCCTTTAAAATAAAATAAATAAAAGGAGGCAGCTGGAGACTCACCAAGGAGGATTCTTGGACCCTCCAACATGTAGGAGAGTCCAAGGTATAGATGATTCACAATTCCTTGCCCTGGAAGCCTGTTTCCCCTTCAAGGAGACTTTATCAAGTTCACTTTGCGAACCAATGTCATCAATGGACAGGTCAGTACCTTGCTTACCTGGGCTGTCTCCCAGGTTAACTTTTATCTGAGACAAGGTTATTCAGTTGATAGATCAGTTCCCTTCTAAGATAGGTCAAGCTGTCCTTCCATTGGTGATTTTTGCTACTGACTCTTGCTGAGAAGCTAACAAAATCAATTCCATTTCTGGATACTCCTTCACTCAAGATTAACAATGCATTCATATACATATCATATAGAAACTTATGGAAATAACTGCCTCCATTCTCACTAGCATCTGTCAGCAGTCTTCTTCATTTTGCCAAAGAAGAAAGCAAGAGATGGTCTGCTTGAAGAATTTTGTATGCATATTCTGTCTCTTTCCTGTATCATTGGTTCTTCTGATTTCTCAACCCCAGACGACTCTCAGTCCATAGTACCAACTCATTTCTTTACAGAGATATTAGGGTTAGAGGAAGAAAAGATCACAGTGATCTAGAGCTTGAAAGAACATCAGGTGTTTTCTAGTCCAACCTTCTTGTTTTATAGTTAAGTAAACAAGTAACACCTATTTTAAAGTATCAGATCTAGGATTTAAACTTAGGGCCCTTAACTCCAAGTTTAATAGGAGAGTTGTGTGGATGAATAAACAACAAAACTGGCTGGATTTTGTGGTTGAAGGAGTCAAAGATAACTCCAATATTTTGAGTCTTAATATTGAAATAATGTAGTATTGACAGAAATAAGAAAATAAATTCTTTACACACATACTTTCAGCTATATGCAGTATGACAAAACCTACCAAGTATTCCCTAAAGAAATTTTACAAAATTATACATGAAACTGGATTAATTTATCCCCAAAAGAAAATTGACTCTAATACTTGTGAAATCATTGTGACATGAAATTTTACCAGTTCAATGATGCAAAAATTTATTAGTCACCTATTGTATTCAAAACATGCTTGGAATGCTATGGGATCCTATAACTTCTCAAAACATCTCTGGAAATTAGAAAAATATGAAAGCATGATTCCCATTCAAGTAATTATCAATTACTATTCCTTTGTGCAAGTATTTTTTTAGCACCAAGAAAGGTAAGTAAGGGCCATGTCATGTGATCCATGGACCATAGAGTGAGAGTCTGAAAACTAACTACCACAAAGCATCTGGAATCGGTAGAATTTTGAGGGATTGTATATCTTGTAGGACATCATCTTTCCTCCCTTATTAAATTTTTGTACTGGAAAGAATGTTCCTGGTTAGGCTTCAGCACATAACCTGTACAGTCAATGTGCTAATACATCTCAGGTAGAAATTGAGAAAAGGTAGTTGGAACAATGTATTAATTGATTGGTTTCATTTGTATCATTCTTTACACTAACAAGGAAGAGCATAGAAGAATGGGAATTTGATATTCCTTTTTCATAGAAGCATGCAAATAATGACCTGCTTCATTTGTTACATTTTTCTACAGTGCCTTTGTTAAGTTTAATTATAGAACAATCTAGGAATAATATCAGCAGGATGGCATTAATATTTGATGAATATAATTATATATAGCAATTAAAATGATCTTGACAGACTGATTTATCTTAATTCAAGTCATTTTAATTGTGATCAAATGACTGGACCATCATAAGGCAAACTGAAACTCTTGGTACAGGTACCTATGTACATTTTGGGGAGCTTATTATACAACCCCCTCCCTTGAACATCCCAGGACATCTTTAATAGGTGATAGCCTCTTAAGAGGTGTGCCATCAGATCCTTAGCCCTTCTCCAAACTGACAGATGAAGTGTTGCACATCTGCCAGAAAAGTAGCATTCTAGAACTTTTCCTGTCAGCTAGTCGGTGAAAAAAAACATATTTCTCAGGATAAAGAAAATGTAAAAATCTATAGACTAAATGAAGCCAGATGTGAGAATTTTTTTCTCTTCCTCTTCAAGAAGGTAGGGAATATGATATAGGTTGTACATATGTTATATAATACATATTTCCATATTCAGCATGTTGTGGAACAAGACACGCAGTTCTTACAATAGAGAAACATTCAAAGAAGAATTAAGGTGATTGCTAAGGAAATGCTTCGGTCTGCATTTGAACTCCATCAGTTCCTTCTATGGCAGTAGATAGATATGAAGTTTTAAAAATAGAAGATTTCAATTTAAATCAAATACACTTTTACACAGTACCTGCTACATGCCAGGTCCCCCTGTAAGGGACAGTGTGAAGGGAAAGCTGCCTGTTGTATGAAGAATTCAAATTATGACTACTAGATCATAAAATTATAAGAAATGTAACCCTTGTTACAAAATAGCCTCTCCTAGGGGCTATAGAAACTCTTACTATCTTTTTAAAAGCATAGTTTCAGGTGGAATATTATGAAAAGACAATTTGTTCTGGCAACAGGGATATTTGCTGTTGCTTGTAAAAGTTACTCATTTTCAAGATTTTATGCTCCAAGTAGGGAGGTTAGTTGTAGCCATTACAAAAATATTTAAGGAATAATACATCTTTATGACATGTAAAAATGAACTATCCATTATTCATATGAAACTGCTACAACATCATAAAGTCACAGAATATTTAGAAGTTGGGGGATTTCTGAAGTCATGGATCCAAATTTTGTCTGAACACGAATCCCCTCTACAAAATGCCTTACCAGTGGTCATTCAGTTCTTTAAAATCAGACACTGAACCAGCTCAAAAGCTATATAATGATGGGCTAGCACAGAGGTGTCAAATATGTTGCTTTCCAGCCACCTGGGGCTCATAGCCCTCTCCAAAGCAGCCCACATCAGATTAAAATGTAATTGGGAAATGTTTAACAAAATAAATAAAAATACAATAAATTACAGACATATTTAACAATGAAGTCAATATGTAAACGAACAGGAATGTATGGTTTCATGGTCCCCATTTCCATTTGAGTTTGACACCACTGGCCTAGCCTATATCTTTTCATCTTGTCTATGAAAGCATGAGAATCTCGCTATATTTCTTCCTTTGATTCCTATGCCTAATTATCTTGTCCCCCAAAATTGGTTTTAAATGATCTGTTCATTATTTAAATATTAGAATAATTTTCAAAATAAATCATTAATACCAAAAATGCTTCCCTTTTTAAAAAAGAAAAAGACTGTTAAGAAAATACAGCTGATAGTGACCATGTCTGACAGTTTATGCAGTTTTTCAAGCTTGTAGCACTGGCTCTACCAAAAGAAAAGTTGTGATAAGCAAAATGATTTCAAAAAAAGCTAGAAAGATTTGCAGGAATTGACACAGAGTAAAATAAGCAGAACTGGACAACATTGTACACAATAACATCAATATTGTTTGTGATTGTCTGTGAAAATTTGGCTACCCAAAGCAATTCAGTGATCTGGAACAATCCTGAAAGACTTATGACAGGGAATGCTATCAACCTCTAGAGAAAGAACTGTTGGAGTCATCTTTCACATCAGTGTATTTATGGTTTTATTTGGGGGTTTTAGTTATGTATGAGTGTGCTCTTCCAATGACTAATATGGAAATGTATTTTGCATGGTAATAAAAATAAAATAAAATGCAGCCATTCTGGTGGGCCCTCATCATCTCTTACCCTATTACAATAACCCATTTCTTGGGCTCCTTGCTTCAAGTATCTCGCCAGTCTAATCTAGCCTCCATTTGGTCATCAAACTATTCTTTCTAAACTATAAGTTTGACTCAATAAATTCCAGTGAACTCCCCGTCACCAACAGTATCAAATAAAAATCTTTTGTTTGGTGTTCAAAACCCTGCATAACATACTTCTCCTTCATCGTTCAGTCTTATAATACTTTAGTCTATCCCACCTCTCCACAAACTGAGGTCCAGTGACATTGGCTTCCTCATTTCTACTTCCATAATTTCCTTGACTTCTTTCAAGTTTTAGCTAAAGTGTCATCTATGCAAGGGTACAGATATATTCTGCCCTGATTATGCCAATTATAGGTAGTAAACTTTCAGTAGAAAATGCTGAGATACTGAAGAAAGAAGGGAAGACCACACAAGGGTGGTGATATATATGTAAATTTGTTAGAGTTTATTAGGTTAATTGGGGGAATTTACTCACAAGAGAACAGACCTGGGTTGCCACAGGACAGAATGCTGGATCCCCCACACCTGTCTTGAAGCCAGGCCAGGTAATATATGGAAATTGAACAAAGATGTCCATGCTTATGTGTAAATTTTCCCATGGGATAGTTAGAGTCTCTTTTGCCATTTACATTAAAGGTAGTTTACATTAACTGTGGAGTCAGTCATTGGTCATGTTCTCAGATTCTTTTTTTCATTATACAAACAACTACTAAAAGCCATTTCCAGTCCTCCTTCAGATTAGTGTCTTGTCTTTAAAGATGCCTCCAATTTATCTGTAAACTTCTCACTGATACAGAGTTGTTTTTGTTTTGTCTCCTCCATTAGACTGTGAGCTTCTTGAGATTGAGGACTTTTGGGGGTCTTTCTTTATATCCTCTGCATTTACATTTAGTAGTCACTTAATAAATGCTAATTGACTTACTGACCAAAAGAACAAAGGTGTAAGTAGCCTTCCCCTCAATTTGATTTTTCCCTTGCATAGTTAAAAAAAAACATTTAAAGAAAAACAACCTATACAATGATTACATCTAACACTGTTCTCCTAGCAGTGTTTTGCCCTAATAGTTTCCAGCCTCTTTGCCAAGGGGAGCAATGTATCTGTATAGTTCATGTTCTTTTCTTCAGGAACATTGTTTGCTTTTTAATTCAGTTAGGCCTCTTTTTTCTTGATCTTTTAATTTCTACTGTTGTAATGTAATGTTGTAGTAATCATCTCAGATATTCTTCTATTGGTTCTGTTTATTTCATTCATTGTCAGTTCATACAATTCTTCCCACATCTCTGAATTCCTTAAACTCCATACTTCTTACTGTATATGCAATTATATTCCACCATATTCATGGCAGTTGATCAACAATCATTTATTTGCTATGTTCAAGTAACTATGCTAAACTCTAGGAATATAAAGAAAAATAAAAACCAAGTTTCTGACTTTAAGGTGGTTATATTTCAGTCAGACACACAATGTGCAATGACTACATCTATATAAGACATACAGAGAGTAAATAGAAGATAACTTCAAAGGGAAAGCATTAACACTAATCTTTTGTTTCATAATCTCCATTTCTTAATGTATCCCTTCTTTATTCCTTCACTTCTAGCCATCCCTCATAACAAACAATAAAAAGGGGGGAAAGAAAAAGTTCAGAAAATTTAACCAAGATATTCGAAAAATCTGACGTTATATACAGTGTTCCATACCCATTGTTCCCCACTTTTGCAAGGAAATGGGGTAAGATACTTTTTGATTTCTTATTGAAGGACCATTCTTGGTCATTATAATTTCTTAGCATTAAATTTTGATTATTTTATTCTCGTTCTTTCCATTGACATTGTTGAAGTCACAGTTGGAGGGCAGCTATGTGGGATGGTGGATAGAACATCAGGCCTGAAGTGAGGATAACCTCAATTCAAATATGGCCTCAGTCACATACTAGCTATGTGACCCTGGGCAAGTTACTTATCACTGTTTGCCTCAGCTTCCTCAGCTGTAAAATGAGCTGAAGAAGGAAATATTAAACCATTCTAGTGTCTGCCAAGAAAATCCCAAGAGGGTCATGAAAATTCAGATATAATTGAAAAATGGCTATTCAAACAATAAGAAAAAGTCACAATTTGATAATCATTTTCAGAGTTCTGCTCCCTTTGCTTTTCATCAGTTCATGTCTTCCCATGCTTCTCTGTATTCATTGTTATTTTTTTTTACAATGCATGACAAACATGTACCATAACTTGCTTAGCCATTCTCTAATCAATGGACATCTTCTTTGTTTCCATTTCTTTGCTGCTCCAAAAAATAGTAACGATGACCAATCTTCTGCTGAATACGGACCATTACCTTTTGTCATCAAATGACAGCTATTGCTATTATTCTTCATATTGTTACTGTTATTCAAGGTTCATCTTGGTTTTAATATGGAGATTGAAGATATTTTTAAAGGACTGGCTTGGAAGAGATGGAAGCCAACAAGAGAAAAGTTGCTATTTCTCCAGGTAGCTTCAGCTTCCCCTTTCTTCTACATGGAAGAAAAGGAGAACAGAAGAAGAGTCAAAAGGGAGTAGAGACAATAGTCTTCTCCTCAGTATTGGGGTCCATGACTGAGTTCACTTGTTCCATGAGGGTTAGTTATGGCCATGAGATGTCTCATATCCTTGCTGGTGACAAGACAGTCGGACTAAGTACACTGGCCCATGATGAACCAAGATTCTCTGTTCAGAGATAACAGTCTATTCCTAGATGCTAGGAGATCCAGGTCTACTGTTCCTCCAATGTTACTGTTGGTACAGTGGGAAGAATGTTGGCTCTGAAGTTGGAGAACCTACTGAAAATCATGTTCCTAATATTTATCATTTGGTTGAGCTGGAACATGTAATTTGTCCTTGTGCCTGCTAAGTAGTTTGATCTCTGAGGTCCTTTGGCTCTAGTCCTATGATCCTGTAACCAATGTACTCATCTATGACCTGATAACCAGTCCTCCAGGAAGTGTGAATTGAACATGCTGAGAACTATGTTGTTCTCTCTTTTGTTCTGCTGTTCAGGGTAGATTCCTAGGATTCTTGGGCCAAGAAGCTTTAATATTGTCTTGAGTGACTTCCAGAGGTCTGAAATAACCAAAGGTTATTACCAAGCTTTGCTTGGTAAATGTTTTATATGATTATTATACACAGTTATTGTGTACGCTTTATTTGCTTGTTGGCTCTGTGTGAGGAACAAAGACTTTTACTCTAATGATGATTTAAGTGTTGAGACTTAAAATCTAGATTTAATTGGTCACCAAATAAAATACCCAAGTCAGTCTGGAAATTTATGATAATTTAATTAACATAGAGGGAAGGAACTAAGGAGAGGGAAGGAAGGGGATATAGGATTTCTCCCACCTGGCCTGTGCTAGGGGAGAATTTAAAATCCCTGCCTCTAGGTCTCTGAAGAAAATTAGAGGCTTCTAAGAGGATAAAGTTGGAAAGTAAAGGAGGAAAACTCAGCCAGAAACTCACCACCTAACTGGACAATAGCTTGTAGCCATGCTAAGATACCGAAAGGCTCAGCACGCTCCTCTCAGCTAACTCTCCACCACCGATAAGGGAAAGAGAGTCCCTCTAATCAAGATCCTCTCGGAGACAGCAAGGGAGCCAAATGTATAGACCTTTCACCCTTGTGTCTCCTCCTCTAAATGCCCGTTCCTAGTTCTCATTTTCTTTTGATTAGATAATATCTTTAGAGTTACTTCACACTTCTTTGTTAAGTTCAACTTTTGTTAGTTACTTGACCTCTTTGTGATTAATTTAACCTTTATAGTTACTTAACACCTTTTTGTATTAGGATACTAAAAATAGACTTAGCTTAAAGTTCTAGCTTCACTATAAGGTGAGAACTAAGTACCTTCATTGTTCAATCAGGAGATTACAACTTTATCTTCCCTTAAAGTAAGGTTTAAGTAGGGTGGAGTAATTTAAAGTTTACAGTACACATTCTTTAAGCATGTATTTGCTTCTCTGTGCAGAGAGCATAGCCAGCACCACTATGTTAAGATCATGTTACCAACATCTGCTGAAATATGGTGAGTTACATTAGCTGAGCTTGGTTGGCGAGAAATCATATCCCTATTTCCCTTATGGAAGTATCAAAGTAAAACCCAAAGGATACTATTATAAATTTGCGAAAATATTGCATAAAATTTCATCACACACAACCCTTACTCACCCATCACCTTTTCCTAACATTCTCACATGGTGGGGTTTTTTACCCTTACCTTCTATCTTGCAAGCAATACTAAATCTTGGTTCCAAAGCAGAAAAGGGTAAGGATTAGGCAACTGGGATTAAGTAATTTGCCCAGGGTCACACATCTAGAAAGTCACATTTGAAGCCAGGACCTCCTCATCTCTAGGCCTGGCTCTCAATACACTGAGCCACCTAGTTGCCCTTTCATATGTTTTAATGGTCTTGGCATCAAGGGTTTTGTTATTAGATCAATGAAGAGAAAAAGAAGACTGAAAATTTTTGCTAACATCCAGCTGATCTGCCCAAAGCCTAGTAAAATCTTTTGGCTTCTGTGTTTCCTTCAAACAGAGTAAGAAAAAGATAGAAGCCTCAGGGATAGAAGTTTTTATTAATTCCAAGTGATTTTGTTTTGTTTCCTATTAAAAAAAATAAACACTTCCCCTTTCCTCTGCCTCTTCGGCCTTGTCAGATTTACATTATAAAGGAGAAAGGAAATGTTGATGCACCTGAACCTAAAAAGTAAATTCTGAATGTGCTCATAATGAGGTAGAAATGGCACAAGAAGGAATGGATATGGGAGAAGAGTATCCAGATCATATTAAATGTTCATGCTAGAATCAGTACAATTGTAATAACATCAAGGGACAATTCAAGGTGTATGAAGTGATCTTTAATCTATACAAGATATATGAAGATATCAAAGGTATGGACAAAATCTTAGACATTATTATCAACACTGAAAAATTAGGGAATATCAATAGTTACCAATCAACACATATGTCTACTCTATAATCCATGCAAACACTTTATGACAGTCATCTATTTATCTATCTTGAGGGCATTTTAAATAAGATATTAGTAGGGAATAAAAAGGGTTTCCAAATAAACATTCACCAGTAGACCACCTCATTTCCATATTATATTTTTCTGAAAAATGTACAATAGAGAATAAAAGATCCTATTGTTTGTTGACTTTTGACTCAGTATTTGATTCAGAAGAACAATCCTTACATTCTCTTTTACAATAGTTTCTGTCATATATATATTATAATAATTTATAATGGTCAAAGACCTTCTTATAACAAAACATAATGTGAGGCATAAAAATGGGAGGTGTAAACTCACCAATATTTTTTATTTAGTGTAACTGAGGAAATTTATCATAGAGTTGAGATTGAAGAGGGGATTCCTTACAAAGTGGTGAAACTGTCCAGATATTCATATTTGTGGAGAACATTGTGCAATTTATATTAAACTCATGAATGTTACAGATCCTCTTGGAAGAGAACTAGAATGATTCAAAGCAGTTTGGTCTATCCAGTCATAAAGTAAAGATTAAATGGATGAAGTCTTTATTGCTTAAATTTTTTACTATTTTGGATAAAAATCCTTTAAATTTTGTGTATGGTTATATGTTTGTGTACATAAGCATATGATTTTGCCTTATCAATATATTCTCACATTATGTTTAATGTATACAAAACATTTTACTATTTACAAAGAACTTTGGTTCACCTCAATTGAATTAATCAATTAACAAGTGCCCATTAATCATCTATTTAGCAGACTGGGTATTAGGAGCTAGTTATTTTTTTCAAGTTTGTTTATTTAATTAACTAATTTAGAATAGT
Source organism: Monodelphis domestica (assembly GCF_027887165.1). Lineage (NCBI taxonomy): Eukaryota > Metazoa > Chordata > Mammalia > Didelphimorphia > Didelphidae > Monodelphis > Monodelphis domestica. Next base: position 132,388,094 of record NC_077231.1, on the reverse strand, counting down.
TTTCCATGGTTACAGGATTCATGTTCTTTCCCTCCCCTTTCACACCATTTTAAAAACTGGTTCTACTGGAACTTGCATTTGTAGGAGCATTGAGACTGTTGGTTTAAGCAAATTATAGCTTAAAAGCAAGATAATAATTTTGATAGTTCAGGCCTGAACAATTTTATTTTGGAAAACAAATGTCCTTCTTCCAAACCCAAATTCCACTATTGTTTTTGTACACATGTTGCTTTCACTAATTATTAAATTGTTTACTTTTCTTTTCAGATGCAGCTAAGTATGATGTTTATGCTTATTTGTTTTAAAGCAGAAATTCTTGGTTCTCTTGATTTACTTTGGTCCAACTGTGGTAATGGCCGCCTAGAGGGACTGGTTTTAAGGATGCTTACCATTTAAAAGTTTCAAGCCCAATTTCAAATCTATTTTAAGTAATAGACTGCTAAAACTAAATTGAACAGGGACTAATGCCTGAAGAAGCTAAGAAGTATTGGAACATTAACAACCCTGAATTTCATTCATAGTTTTACTGTGAAGGATAAATCATTGTTGATTCAAATAAGACTTTTATATGAATTATAAGTACTAGTATTCCAAAGTACTGATTGATTCTAGGCTGGAGGTATGAAATAAAAGATTGGTGAAATCTGAAGTAGTACAAAACTACACATTTGGAAGTAGTTCCATAGCCTTTAGACATTCAGATCAAATTTTTTCCATTTTGGAATTTTGGCTGCATTTCAATTTCAGTGATTCTATTTCAGGGAACCATACTCGGTACTAAGTAGAGATAAAGAGACATACCGAGCCATCACCCACCATTTTGTGTGTGTTTAATTTCTGTCAAATTGGATCCTAGCTATAGCAGAGATCAACCTGCCTCCAAGACATCCTTGCAACAAATTGAACTCATCTGATTTATGTGTGTCTAATGCTTGAAGTGGCATAGAGATGCTAGCTTCAGAATCCCATTCCTAAAGGGTTTATAATGGCAGTTTATATTTATGAATGACTTCAAGGTTTACAAAGTACTTTCTGCACAACAGATCTGAGGGATAGGTAGATAGGGATAGGCAAATGAGGTGACTGACATTCACAGAGGTAAAAATCTGCCTAGTCACATATCTAAGTAAATGCTAGGTTTCTTGAATCTAATTCCAATACATTTCCCACACTGGTCTACTACCTTCTATATTTTAGAGGCTCCCTTCTGATGGGAATGGCCAAGTACACTTTGAGGAGATTTTTCAACTAACTGGCTTTTTCTACCTTCACCAAAGGGGAACATTGGCACTTCAATCTCTGGCATTCCCCCAAGGGTAGTACCAGCTTCCCTGATAAGCACTTGGGCTGCCAAAGCATCAGACAGAGCAGGCTTTATTTACATAGTAAAGGACTCAGAAAAAGACTTCTGGAAAGTTAAGAGACAATCCATCTCACATGCTTTCCTTTCAGACAGGCCTTCTCTACTCATGTAAGAATCTTTATAGTCTTTATGACTTACTGTACTCTGCCGGGTAGGACTTCAGCAAAGGAATAAATGCAGGAAACACTCAAACTCCAATCCTAGTGGGCTGCTGACTCTCCTAAGGTAGTATTTGCAACTTACTGTGCCACTTTGGGTGGGCCTTCTTGCATAAAGACTCATATCTGGACCTAAGAAATTATTAAGCACCTACTATGTGTCAGGCACTGAGGTAAGCACCGGAAGTACAAAAAAAGGAAAAGACAGTGTGAAATATGTAGACAAGATGCATGAAATACAAAATAAGTTGGAGATATCAGAGGGAAGGCAGTAGGATTAAGGGGGGACAATGGAAAGGTTTCTTATAGAAGGTGGAATTTTAGCTTCACCTTGAAGAAAAATAAAAAGGAAGCCAGGAGGTGAAGATGAGGGAGCATAACCAGTGAGATTTCATAGTCAAGAGATGGAATGTCTTCTTTGAGGAATGACAAAGAGGCCAATGTCACTAGATTGCAGAGTACATGGGGCATGGGGGGTGGAGTAAAGTGTAAGAAGCCTGGAAAGGTAGGAAAGGACCAGGCTGTTAGGCTGTTCTCTGCTGTTCTCTGCTATTATCCTCCAGTCTTGGTAGGAATTGTAAGCTCTTCTTACCAAAGTTTAACTCCTTTTATGCAGATATTCCATGTCTCAGCTTCTACTTTTCTCCATTCCTGAAATGCAGAGGGGCTCTTTTGACCTCTAAGTTTTTAAAAATCTCCTCACAGATATTCCATTGCCATTTAGGTGCCTCGTGTAGGAAATGATGCAATTATCTTTCAGTTGGATATGCTGGGGAGGGGAGGGATAAAAGAAGAGTTGTGTAATAATCCCAGATGACAATGCTAAAGTTCTTTCATGCTTCTAGGTTCTGGACACATCCTGACCTTTAATTCTTTACCCCACATCCCATAATCTAGACCTCCACTTAAATAATAGTATTGATGTAGTGCTTTAAGATTTGCAAAGCACTTTACATGAATTATCATGTTTGATCCTCACAACAATATTGACAAACAGGTACTATTATTACTCCCATTTTACTGATGAGGAAACTGAGGCAGATAGCTATGAAGGGGCTTGCTTAACTAGTGTCTGAGGTAGAGACTAGGGGACTCGTACGGTGTCATATCTATTGTGCCTCCTAGCTGTCTTGGATCTCCTTAGGAACTGTTCTTTCTTGGACTGCTCTAACAGGTCTTTCTTTTCCCCTATGGTTAGGTTTATGGTGACTTTGTCTCACTTATCTTCTCCTTGTTCCCAGTATCTTTGAAAGTATGCCTTCTACTATTTAGCTGGTACCACCCCTCCAAAATTAGTTTCAGTGATTCATTCTCACCATTAGGAAATATATTTTGGCTGAGAAATTGTTGGACATTCTTAATTAGGTCATTGATAAATATTTTTTATTCATTTCTGGTATTTTCTTAAAAAAATAAAGGTGAACACAGATGTAATCTCTTCTAAAAGTAACAAGGTATAAAACATGACAGATTTCAGTTGGTCTCAGCTTTAGTGCCATTAAGAAAAAGTATTATATTAGGGATTAAGAAATTTAGGAAATTAAGAACTTCATGAGGAAATGAGCATAATTTTACTTTGGGGACCTCTGTTTGAATCTCAGCATACTTACTGTGGGACCTTGGACATGTCTCTTAGACCTCAGTTTTTCTCTCTGTACACTGAAAGCTTGACTACATGAGCACTAAGGTTTCTTCTAGTCTATATTTCATTAACTTTGCACTACTAAAATGCATTAAAGATAAGCAGGTAAAATAGGAATAGCCATCCAGTCAATCATCAGCATATATTAAGTATTTATTATATTCCAAGGACTGTCCTAGTGGCTAGGGTTACAAAGACAAAAATGAAAGCATCTCCACTCTCAAAGAATTTACACTTAATCATAGGTACATGCATATACCTGTATATATGTTTGTGTGTACACAGTATATGTAAGTATATATAAGAACTCTATAAGTTATTTCATGGTAGAAGGGAAACACTAGTAACCAGGGGGATCAGAAAAGAAAAAAATAATAATTTCTTGGAAATCCAAAGGGATATTGGGGAATAGAGAAGGATTTAATTCATTTTTACTACTTCTATAAAATTCCAAAACTATATGGAAAGGAGAATTAGAATAGCTAAAAATTGTAAAGAGAAGGATTTTGTGAAATATAAGAAAGAACTTTCTAATAACTGGGTTGATCCAAAAATGGAAGGAATTCCTTCAGTTGGTAATATCTTGCCAGGGGAAGTATTAATGCAGGGATTTTGGATTCATTCTGCTAGCCTTTTCTCTAGAGACTCTTGCAAGAAAACTTTCTAGGAGGATCTGATACTGTTTCTCTTTCAAAGTTATAAAGTCGGGAATATGTGAAGCAAGTTTTTGTTCAGTTGGTCATGCTCAACTCTTTGTGAACCCTCTTAGGTTTTCTTGCCAAAGATACTGGATTGATTTTACATTTCCTTTTCCTATCTCATTTTACGGATGAGGAAATTGAGGCAAGCAAGGTTAAGTGACTTCCCCAGGGACATACAGCTAGTAAATGACCGAGGCAGGATTTGAATTCATGAAGATGAGTCTTCTTGACTCCAGGTCTGGCACTGAGTCACCTAGCTGTCCTTGTGAGTCAAGTAGCTAGGCCAAAAAAAGGCAGTATTTTCAGGAGGGGATGAGCCCATTAGGGCCTTCCCCCAGGGCAGGAAGGTATTTACCTACCTACCTGTGTTCATGGGTTTCACTTGTGTTTGCATCAGGTGGCTTTAGAGAACTGTGGGCAGGGATTTTGTTCTGACTGGACCTCCCTTAGGTAGCCCAGAGGGCAAAGAGAAGCTTCCCCCTGCAGCTCTCCTAAAAGCTTTAACTCTGTGAATTTACTTCTCCAAGGCAAATAAACTGGACCTGTGTCTGGCAGCCAACAGCCTCTGCACGTATTTCCCCAAGTATACCTTTCTGTCTCTCTGGGAATCTGGGAATTGTAACATTTTGTGGTTTAAGGGAAAATGATGCGAGGAAGATCGCTGTCTGTGACCTCCCTGAGTGGGCTTCCCCTGTGGGATGTGCAAGAACTTCCAGTAGAGGATTTGCTGCTCTTCGAAGTTGCCTGGGAAGTGACCAATAAAGGTTTGTAGTACACTTTTTAAGAACCCACATTCTTTTTTTTGGAAAGAGAGATTAGAAATGATCATAACAAGATTCATTTTATTGGTGAGCTCTCAGGAAAATATTCCAAAGAACTTTGACATTTTGTGATGTTTAGTTATTTTGGTGGGTAATAAAAATTTTAAGTAGGTTAAGCTAAAGAGGGGATTGTTGAGCATCTTGGAATTTGTCTGGAAATATATATATTTTAAGTGGGTTACAGAAACCAAGTGATTATGAACAAAAAAATGAAAATACATTAGGTTTGGAGGATGTCTGCATTTTTATTCTATCCCTCCAAAAAAATTCTTAGTCAAAAAATAGTCAAATGGTCTTATGGAGAAGTTGTATTTAATCTGATTAAATCAGACCTTGGTCATTTCATATTGTTATAATGTGAATTATTAAGCATATTTCCTGATCATTTAAGACAAAAGCTGGTTGAAATGGAAAGGTCCTTGCATTTAAATTCAAAAGCCCAACACTCTAATACCAACTGATCAGGGACAAAATATTTAGCCCCTCTGTGCCCCGATTTTTCCTCCTGTAAAATGAGAGGATAGGACTAGGCTTCTCTATAGTTTATTTCAGTTTCAAGTTCTGTTTTCTTAATGAAATTTGCAGCTAAACACTCATTCACCTTATTCTACATAGGAAAATGTTGATACTTCCATTAAATGAGAAAATAATTCTGCTTCCATTGTTCCGACTACAGAAAGACCATTAAAAGTAAAAAGGGAAATAGATATGCTGAAGGAACTATCTACTATTAATGACTGATTCCAGTTCTTTTTGGCTTCCTAAAAATGGTATTGGCCCTTTATAATAATTTTGACTTTTTGACACATCATAAATGATTATTGTATTAGTGGCCTCCTTAACAAATCCTATACAAAACATAATGAGAGAATATTGACAACAATATTAACAAAATTTCTATTGTTTTATTGATCATATTTCAAGGATGTACAATTGAAGGGGATATATTTCCACACAATGTGAGACTTCTAAATTGTTGATAGGTAAATGATAATCAGAATATAAGTAATTTAAAGATTTCTACATTGTTGAAAATAACATAATACAAGATTTCCAGTCCCTTCCAGTTCTAAGTTATATGATTTTTATAGTACAACGGTAACCAATCATAATTGATACCAGATATAAAATAAAGTAGTCCTATAGTTCCTGTTTCGGATTTTCTTATTCAAATTGGCTTAAATAAATTTAATCCATCAAGGTTCCCATCAGCATAAATCTTTATAAAATAGTAAGTCTTCCTTATGTAAAATGTGAAATCCTTCTAAAATCATAGAATGCAATTCTCTAATTCATAGTGACAAGGAGAAAGTTTTAGGGGGAAGGGTCTCTCTCTCTCTCTCTCTATCTCTCTCTCTCTCTCTATATATATATATATATATATACATATATATGGCATAGAGTTGCAGAAAACTGTAGATCTTTGAATCAGAAGTTTTATGACATCTATTTAAATGCTAATTGCTCACATTTGACAAGCAGCATAGTATGATGGATAGAAAGTCAACCTTATAATCAGGAAGAAATGGTTCAAGTCTTACATCTGGCACATAAGAAAGTCACTTGAAATTTTAGTGCCACAGGCAACTCTTTAATACTATTTTTATCACTGAGATGATGTTCATGGCACAGCATGTTCTCACAGATATGGGTGAAAAAAAAAAGATACTACATCTGTGTAGTACATTTAGGATTCCCAAGTGCCTTCCTTGAAACCTTATGGTATAAATAGTGCAAATATTATTTTCTCTATTTTATAGAGGAGGAAAGTGAGGCTCAGAAAAATTAAGCAGAGAGGTCTATCATTCAACTAGTGCAAGACAGGAATTGGACCTAGACCTCTTCTGAGTTCAAATCCCAGATCTTATTCCACAACATCACGCAGGTTCTCACTAAAAAGTACTTAAACATTCTCTGCCCAAAGTCCATGTTTTCACAGTTACTCTCTAGGGTGCATTACTCCCAGGTCCACGCACTGTGTGTGTTGGAAGCAGAAGGGAGAGAAATGTGGCTGACATTGAGCAAGAGCTCAGGGAGGTGGGAAAGAAGGAGGTGGTTCTGCTAGCTGGAGCCAAAAGAGAGGTGGGTTTTTTTTTGTATTGTTTTTTTCTTTAGCATTAGCAATCAAGCCTATAAATAATTCCCTCACTTCCCTCCCCACAAACTACCTTCACTACTGGCTAGGTTAAATCAACTTTACCCACCATATCCCTCCATATGAAATATACTAATATATTTATATTTATATACTAATATACTAAAGTATATTACTCTTTGGAGATATCGGTCAGACAGTCAGTTAAGAAACATTTTTTACACCCTTGATATGTGCCAGGCCTTGTCCTAAGTAATGGTTACACAAAGAAAGGCAAAAGCACAATGCCAGCCCTCAAAGAGATCACATGTTAATGGATGAGCAGGATAACGACCATGTACTAACAAGATATACTTTCCAGGCTGGTGAATGACCAGTGAAATGGTTTGGAGTTGGAATCAGAAAAAGGAATGTCATAGGCTGTCAAATGGAAATATAGCTAGATTGTTGAGTTTATTGAATAAAATGTAAAAAACCAAACCAAACCAAACCAAACCAACAAAAAAACAACCTGGGAAGGGATCAGATTGTGAAGGGTTTTAAAATGTCAACCAGAACATTTTATATTTGATCCCAAAGGCAAAATTCTGGAGTTTGTCAGGGTCAGGTGGGGTGATTTCTATCCCTGAAACAAACTTCCCAACTTAAGGCAGAACTTCAATGGTCCTTCCCTACTTACTGCTCTGACAAATTCCTTCCTTGGTTATATTTGTGACTAACAACAAGCTCTCCAAGATTTGAGCCACACTACAGATGATTCCGGGAAGTAAAAAGCAGCTAAAAATATTATTCACTTGTTGGAAAGATCAGGATCTCCCTACTAACACATCACCTCTATGGATGGACCTGCTGATAGAATTGTTTTGAAGTTCAGCTGGAGAAGATGGATCTACCATTTGGGAAATTGATATTATGCTCATGGCAATTGCTGTCCCTAACTCCAACCATTCTTTTCAATCATATGGACATAATAGAAGTGAGGGAGTCCTGACTATTGCCCCCTGAGAGGGTTTGTTGGAAGGGTCACTTCTCATACTTTCTTCCACCACAAAGTCACCCTCTGATTCCTAATAGTTTGCCAGGTATGTGGGAGAAAAAAGCCAATGTAAAGTATTGTCTTTATAGCAAATCAGACAAGGAATTAAGGGAACTAGATTACTAGAGATTTCTTTAATGGAATCCTAAATCTTATCTAGCAATTTAATTCATTTGAGTTAGAAAGAATGAAATATTAAATTCAATATTAATAAAACCATTATAAACTTTTTGAAACAGTTGGTGGCATCTATACTGTAATCCAGACCAAAGCAAAAACAACTGCAGATGAATGGGGAGAAAATTATTGTCTGATTGGTCCATATTTTGAACACAATATGAAGACACAAGTGGAAGAATGTGAGCCTCCAAGCCCTGCAATTAAAAAGGCAGTGGAAGCAATGAATTTACATGGGTGTCAGGTACTGTGCTTTCCTTAGAAACTAAGAAAGAGCAAAGAAGATTGCTTGAATTTGAATTGAAGCAAGGAAAATCAGTTGATTTAATATGATTCTGAGGTCAGTTGGGACATGAAGTCCTAACAGCAAATGTCTAATCACCTATTCAATGTTAGATTCATAAAGATAATTTAGTAAAAAATAATTAAGGAGATAAGTAAAATTACATCCCTTACTGTAGAAGGAGCAATATCCTATCCACCATCCAAGTTAGGTTAATTTTTCCTTAAAAGGTATTGAGACTACCCTTCAGACTTGATTGGCTTGGGAGATGAAAATCTTAGGCAGTTCAGAACACTTTTGTTTGCTTGAGTATAAAACACCCACAAGGAGTTCCACAAGTGCTTGGTTGGTGAAAGACAATGGACAACTCAGTCAAGAGAGCTCAGGGTAATGGAATCACTTTGAGGAGTCCTCAGTGCCTTCCTTGTTGTATATCCTTCTGGTAAGGCCAAGCAAATCTCACTTTGTTGGCTATTGAATGAATTATGAGTGTCTCATTTTATTTCATTATTAAACCCAAATGAACACTAAAAGAATACACTCTTACTCATATCCATGAGCTACCTTTTTTGATTTGCCAACGATGAAATTGCAATAGGTAGAAGACTGATCTATGACTCAATTTTTGTATTGTCATTCTAAAAGTCCTACCAAACTTCTGCTGCAGAATAGTCTTCTGGGAAAGGCAATATTGCTCATTTTAGAAATATCATTTATAATAATGGAAGTTTAAAAGGTTAAATTCTGAGCAGACAAAAGGAACCATTTTGTACCCTTAAGGATTGTTCTTCATGCCTTTTATTGATTTATGAACATACAAGAAATGACAGAAACAGACATTTCCTAAGTACAAAGCATTCCAGGCAGTTTAGCTGAGGATCTAGGACAATACTTAAGAAGCATATGTGAAATTCCAGGATAGACAATGGGTTATAATGCTTCAGAGAAAGGAGAGAGTAGTGGTCTATGGGAGGGGTTGGGGTAGTGACTATGTAATGGGTGGGAAGAGGAATAAGGGAGAAAGGTCATGAAAGGGATGAGACTCAAGCAGAACCTCAAAAAAAAATTCCAAATCAGAAGGATTTAGATAAGCCAGAGGAGAAGAGATGTCTTTCTAGATTGTTCTGCCTACATATGAGCAATACATGTATTGGGATACTCAGGGGGGAAATGAGCATTTATCTAATTTAATGCATGGATAGTAAGTGCTCCAATAATACATATGAATGGATAATTAGCATAGTCCATTAAGTTGTCTTTTGCAAATAATTATTTCCATCAGGTATAAAAATGATGAAGACAGCTTTCTATTCGACTTGGAAAATAATTTTTTATTTGGCTAAAGTTATATTCATTCAATAATCACAAGTTTTTTTTACTTGTAAAATGAACAGGTTCACTTTGGACGATGGCTCATAGAAGGAAGCCCTTATGTGGTGCTGTTCGACATAGGATATTCTGCGTGGAATTTGGACAGATGGAAAGGAGACCTCTGGGAAGCATGCAACATAGGAATCCCTTACCATGACCAAGAGGCTAACGATATGCTTATATTTGGGTCATTAACTGCCTGGTTCTTAAAAGAGGTACTACTTCCAGAGGGCAATATTCTAGAGGTTTAATGAAGCTGCCTTCCTTTTCAAACAACAGTAGATCAGTGTTTAAGAATGATTTCACGAGGGGCACCTGGTGTAAGAAGAGGCTGGCAGTAGTGGAAAGATTAGTGGGCTAGTAGTTCAGGCACCTGGTTTCCAGCCTCAGATCTACCATGAACTAACAATATTATTCTGACAAATAATTCTATCTCTTTCACTCTCATTTATATAAGGAAGAGGTTAAATTAAATTATGTCTGAGATCCCTCACTACACTGAAAATCTATTCTATTCGTTTTAGGTTAAGCAAGTTAAACGGTTATGCAATTATTGGTTTGCCCAAGACCTTTTCAAAGGAATCTGAAAGATGGTTTTAGCTGGTGTAAATACTAGTTTCTGGAACAGAGCCAGAAATAGAAATACTGTACAGCTTTATCTCTGTTCTAACCTTTCTCCTGAATTTAGAAAACTACAAAATAGTATTTTAAATCCCATCAGTCCTGCCAGCTCATTGGCATGGTTTAAAAAAAATCCCTGGGTCCTTGTTTTACTTGTAGAAAAGTCAGCCTACACAATCAAGGCAAAACAGGTGTGTAAATCCGGTTGTTGTCTATTTAAGTTATCAGAGAGACAATAAGGATTAGTAAACTGAGAAATGACCTTGGAAACAGGAAGACCAGAGACCCACTTCTGTCACTGTAAGAATGAGCCTGGCCAAATTACTTGAATTTTCAGTGCCCCAGACAACTCTCCGGTATATTAAGTTTCAATTGAATTGTCTGTCTGCAGCAGTGGAGAGAGCCACCACACTAGAAAAGAGTTGTTTTTATTCAATTGTGTCCAACTATTCATGACCCCACAGACCACAGCACACCAATGCTGTCCATAGGGTTCTCTTGGCAAAGATGTAGAGTGCTTTGCCATTTCTTTCTCTGGTGCATTAGAGAAAAAAGAAGTCAAATGACTTGCCTAGGATCACACATCTAGAAAGTGATTGAGGTCAAATTTGAACAAAGGTCTTCCTAACTAGGCTTAGCACTCTATCCACTGAGCTAGAGGTTAAAATAAATTAAATTATGTCTGAGATCCCTCACTCACTAGCTGCCTTCAAATAATACCAGCCACTAAATATCAATACTATTTCTATTTAATATTCATAATACTGTTTTAGTTTTTGAAAATTGCATTAATGTGATATTTTTAAAAGCATTCATTGAAGGCAGTGATGCTGCTGCTGCTGCTGCTGCTGCCATACTGAAATGATCTGTTATGTCTCTGTACAAAACTTCAATGTGCTAGAAAATAATTTTGCTAAATTTCCATTCAGAACTATAGCAGCAAATGTTTAAAATTTCAGACTTAAGGCTACATAATATCAACAACATTTATATTATGCATATATATATAATATAAAACTCTGTCTGTATATATAGATATATGTACATTCAATTGGTTGTCATTTATAATTTCCATTTGAGTCAGAAAGTTTGGTCTTTTGAAAATGAAGATCATTAATACAGGATAGGAAAACTCTCAGCTGCTATTTTCCATTTAGCTCCAAAGATATGCTATATAGGGAGCTTCTTTCTATGAGGTTGCTTTTTGTATCATTTTTCTTATTTTTATTTTATTTCTCTTCTGAACTTAACAAATACAATGAGTATTTCCATATGCACTGTAAAACAGTAGAATATTATACACAAGCAGACCTGCATTTCATCAAGTTTGCTTTTCTTTTAAATATGTAATAAATTCAGCTTGTACTTTTCAAAATGGGCCAGCTAGATGGAACAAAGGATACAGTTCCTGGCCTGAAATCAGGAAGATTCATTTTCCTGAGTTCAAATCTGACCTCAGACACTATGTTGACCCTAAGCAAGTCATTTAACCCTGTCTGCCTCAGTTCCTTATCTTTGAAATGAGTTGGAGAAGGAAAGGACAAACTACTGCAGTAACTTTGCCAGTAAAGCCCCAAATGAATCACAGAGAGTTGGATACAACTGAACAACTTTTCAAAGGAATCCTGCAAATCTGTGATTCCCCTGTTTCTCCTTCACTTCTTTTCTTTGTATTTTTAAAAGGGAATACAGGTCTCTGTCCTTGTCTTTCCTATTCTCCATCTTTCTCTTTCTTCATATGCTAAGATTGTTTTCTTATTCCTTCTCCTTTTCCTTTTGCTCTTTCTCTCAAGCCCTCTTTTTTTGTTTTAAGAACTGTCATTAATTAAAAAAAGGACTTTAATTTATATCAAATGTTTTATCCAGGCAAACCCATTTGAGCCTCACAATATTCCTGTGAGATAAATGTTATCGGTATTATTGACAACATTTTATAGATGAAGAAACTGAGTTGAAGAGACGTGACTTGCCCATAGTCCACAGTTATTAAATACCTGAAATCTGATTTTTTCCTTTGGTCTCTTTTTCTTCATTTTCTTCCCTCATTGGGCATAATATAGAACTAAACATATTTGTATAACTTACATATACTCAATAAAGTTATATATTTTCTGAGTTCAAAGGAATTTTCAAAGCAGATCAGGGAGATGTATTTCATTTAAAAATATATCATTTATCAGATAAGTGCTTTTAGGTTAATATTCTTTTCTGGGCATCAGAGACCCTGTATTCAATGACTACAACCATACTGAACTTTGGATAGATAAAGTGAGCATACAGTTTTATACTTGAGCCTGTAGATGATAGAAAGCTATGGGAGTTTGTTGCATATTGAGTTGATTGAAGAGAGTGGCATAATCAGATTTGCACTTTAGGAAGATTAGTTTGACAGCTGAGTAAAGGACACTCTGTAGGGGCGAGACTTGAGGCAGCTAAGTGAGCCAGAAGATTATTACAACATTGTAGGTGTGACGTGAAAGTAGTCTGCACTTGGGCATTGGCTGGATGAGTGGAGAGATGTGATATTACAAAGGGAGAAACAACAGGGCTGTGCAATATGTGGAGTGAGTAAGAGTGAAGCCTCAAGCATGACACTGAAGTTATGCCTCTGGAAGACTAGGAAAATGATGCTATCCACAACAGTAATAAGGAAAATAAGAAGGAAATAAATTATCCTTATTTTATAGATAATGAAATTAAAGAACAGAAAGATTTTATGGTGGCTCAGTAAATAAAGTGCTGGGTCTGGAGTCAGAAAGACGTAAGTTCAAATCCAAACTCGGTCACTTACTAGCTATGTGATCCTGAGCAAGTCAGTTAAGCACTACTGGCCTCAGTTTCCTCATCTGTAAAATTAGGGTAAAAATAACACATCTCCCAAGGTTGTGGCAAAGATCAAATTAGATAATGATTATAGGGCTCTTAGCACAGTGCTTGGTACAAAGTAAGTGCTATAAGTGTTAGCCATCAATAGTGGTTAAGATCACCCATCTACCTAACAAATCTAGGTCTTCTATCTTCATTAGATTGGGCTACTTCACCAATATTTCTATCTAGAAAACAAGTTTTTGTGTGAATACATTTAAATGTCCTTGGAGATATGAAAATACTTAGAAATGTTAAATGATACACTGAGGGTATGTATTATTAACAAATTCCAATTTTGTGGCATCGTGGAAAGTAGGCAAGATTTATGAGTCAGGTGAAATGTTCTACCTTTGATAATTAAGAGCTGAGTGATCATGAAAACCCACTCTAATTCCTTACTTTTCTTAACTTCATTTTCCTAATCTATAAAATGAGAATAGCAATATTTATTTTTTGGTTGTTATAGTAAAATGAAATAACATAGGCAAAGCATGCCATAAGATTCCTGACAGCCCTGTATGTCGATTAATATTTTTAATCTGTCTGACCATGATTCTGGAATGATAGGTCAGAGAAAGACCTTGAGATGTCATTTTATTTCTGAATACATCAGCTGATATTTATCCAAAGCTTTAAGTTTCACTAAGTTTACATAACATGATCTCATTTGATCCTCTGGCTTCTCTACCAAGAAAAACACTATAAACATTTTGTTACCAAATTGATGGAACTTTCCAGGAAATGCTAGAATATGGAAGAATAATGAAAAGTGTTTTACTTCTAGTCCCATTCACCTCCATCTGCCCCACCCCTCACTACCTCTATGTTTGTCTATTTGATCCATACAACAATATGACACTGTTTAGGGTAGTATTTATAGAGTGTAATCATTCTATTTGTACAAAATAACTCCAACATCCAAATACTAAAAAACCAAAGTTGTGTTTTGCTTATCAATGTTATAGTTGCCTTGCAATTTAAATCCTTCCTTTGGCATAGTGTCATATGTAAATTATGACATTGCTAGGCATTTTGAAAATTCTATCTCATTCCATCAATATAAAATCTCAAGTATTTGTCTTAAACTAAAAGGCAGAATGAGGAAAATGTTCTACATGATCTCTAAAGTTCTCTTCCAGTTCTACATTTGTTGTTCTCTTCATATGTTGTTCTCTTGTATGGGCCTCAGGTTCCTCACCTGTAATAAAGCATTGAACAAGATGATCTTTCAGATGCTTTCCAACTCTAAAATCTTGTGGGTCTACATGCTTCCTTGCAATCTGAATCCACATCAATAAATACTGAGAACTTTTAACTTTGGATAACATTCATAGGTAGAGGTATCTGTACTATAAAATACTGTAAATTCTGATCAAGGACAGATTCTGTCAATAGTTTTACTAAATATTTTTCTTTCTATTTCAGGTGACTGACCATGTGGATGGTAAACATGTCATTGCTCAATTTCATGAATGGCAGGCAGGAACTGGACTAATTCTTTCTCGATCCAGGAGACTTCCTGTTGCCACTATATTTACGACCCATGCAACATTGCTTGGAAGGTACCTCTGTGCAGCAAACATTGATTTCTACAACCACCTTGATAAGGTAAAATGATCCTCTCTTGTTCCCTCTTTTCTCTTTGCCCCATCTTCTCCCCACCCCCCCTGTTTATTCTTCATGATGAATGATCAGAATGATTCATTCTGATTTTTCAGAGTCCAGATTACAGAACTCTCACATATATGATGACCTTTTTCAGTAAAGATATCCATTGTAAAGCTCTTCAAATAAATTGCATGAATTTTTTAGGATTACTATTATTTATACTTTTTTATGACAATGAAACCACTGATAATTTGTATGTGGTTGAGCTAGATTCCCCCGAAAGGTAGATATGTTTGGTAGTTTTAAAGGTATTTCATTAGTATGGCCATTACTAAGCTAAGAATTTCTCTAGAATACCTATACTGAAAAACCCCATTAAATATCTCCCTCTCTAGAATATAATTATATAACTATTTTATGAGCTACATTTTTTCAGATGGCATTCAGACTAAGACAAAAGATCCCAGAACTCTTGGTATCTCCAAATGATTTGGGGGTACAGTGTACATAATAGCTGGTAGAGCTTTAAAGGATTCTCTCTTCTTCTAGTTCTGATGATACTATCTTTATCCATATGCTGGACATCAGGGAAATTTTTAGTATCTACTCCTAAGTTTGAGCACTCTATCCTACCAAGCCCTAAATAAAAAAGTGGCCAGGACTTCATAGGATGGGGGTCAATATTTAGTGTTTTCATATAGTCTTTTTATAGGAAAATATGATAGGTATGTAATGGGAGAGTGAAAATACTGAAACCTGGGCTATAATTAAAGGTGGGTATATGCCTCAGTAACCATACCTCTATGTCTGTTCACTTTAGAATATTAATCCAACATTGTTCTTCACTGTAATTCCATTGGCTTCCATGTGACTTTCTATTTCTACTTGACTTACAATTGCTCAACCATTTGGATAGTTTTGTCTTTCTGCATATTTATTTAGGTATTTGGAGTAACAATCTATGTGAATCTAATCTGAAATCTTCTAATAACTAAAAGAGGCAAATTATCTTATTGCTTTGGTCCTCAGATTTCTTTGCCGATCAAATAAGAAAGTTGTAATAGATGAACTTTAAGGTCCCTTCCTGTTCTAACAGTCTATTATTCTATGAAAAAAAAACACAAGGATGTTTTGGGGTTGATTCAGGGCAACAGTGACAGTCGCTGTTTAGATGATAAGAATGGAAAGTGGCATTTTCATTTCAAAAATATTTGCTATGCAGGAAAGGTCTTAGCAACAAAACTTAGCATTCATAGAGCAATCAATGACAGCTTCCTTGGAATAAAAAGGTCAACCTGACCCAAAGGCCAGATGATAAACATAAGGAATTCATTTTAAAATATGCTCATTAAGGAATTTGATAGGCAGCAAAGTCTTCAGACAATTTTCTAACTTTTTTTCTAGATGGTTACTAAGGTCAAATCAGTGATCTGTGACAAACCAAGTGGACATATCTCTGGTGTGGAATATTAGCTTTTGACTTTTGTGTAAGACAAGATATTTAAAGGGCCCAGGGCATTTTTCCTTTCAAATTAGTCAAAGAATGATGTATAACAATAAATAATAATTCACAGTATACACTGGAAATACTTAATTTCTTCTCCAGGAACATTTTTCTCAATGTATATGTAGTAGATGGTATTAATATTATAATTTTATTTTTTGGGGGAAAAGGAAACAAATTTATCCTTATTTATCTCATATCATTGATTTTATATTACTATTATTATCTTACAGAGATATCATATACTTCAACCCACTTATTTAAAAGAATTAGAATTCAACTGAAGCCCTAAAAGAAGCCAATTGTACTGGGTTACAAACTCATCATTGGCAGAGCCAAAAACTAGAACTCATATCTTTTGATATGCAACCTAGTGATTTCCAGAGTTCTTTTTGTTATACCACATTACTTTTCAGAAATCGAAGTAAAGTCTATCAACTTCCTTCTCACCTAACCATGCAGGCCTGAGCTTATCCCCAGAAAAGAGTTTCAGAAAAATACAGTGGCTCATTTTGCTTTATCCAAAGCAAATAGGGCCCTTCTGCTCTTAAGAACAACCCCAAAGAATGCAAAAATGAAGCAGCCAGGCACACTGACTCTCTGTTTCTGCCTAGGAAGAAAGTAAATTCCCTTTTCTTGCTGTTCAGTTGTTTTTTGGTTGTGTCTGACTCTTTGTGACCCCATTTGGGATTTTTTTGGCACAGATACTAAAATTGTTTGCCATTTCCTTTTAAGGCTCATTTTAAAGATGAGGAAATGGAGACAAACAGGGTTAATTGACTTGCCCAGGGTCTCACAGGTGGTATCTGAGACCAGATTTGAACTCATGGAGATCTGTCTTCCTGACTCCAAGCCCAGCTCTCATTGTGCCATCTACTTGTCCCTTTCTACTATTCCCCAGAATACAAAAATGGAGCAGCCAGGCATATTCTTTCTCTCTCTCTTTTTTTCCTAGGAAGAAAGTAAATTCCCTAGCTTTTTGAGGGCTCTTATGCAAAGGTGATTAAACCATTGTTCCATAGATTGGACATTTGAACTAAATGGCACCTAAATTACTTAGCTTACAACATTCACTAAGTTTAAAAATAGTAGTGTAAAGAATGTACAAAAGTAGTTGGACCCACAATCATTTTATATACTTTGGATTAATTCTGTGTGAGATGTGGGGCCAAACTCAAGATCTATAAAAGGAAACCAAACTGTGAACACCACTAAATCTTTTTAAATGTCCATGACGCTCATTTCTTCCTAGATGCTCTTCTATATGTCACCTAAAATGGACCTTACACCCACAATACTATTTTCATTACTGTATAATAAATAATGATAATATGAAATAAATATTCATCAGATATGTATAAGCTTTCCTTCAAGAGAATAGAATTAGAATACTAATGGTATTTACTGCATCTACATTGAGAGATTTCTCAAATTGTATTAACAGAATTAGTGAAAACTTATTTCCCCCCTCTCAATTTTTAAATAAAAATTGCTGATCTTTATTCAAGTTGTGTCTATGGTTAATAAAAAAAACATTTTATCACCCTCCCAAAATATGAGCTATGTACAAGCTTTGTGGTTTTTTTTTTTAGCTAGAATGATAGGTCCACCAAGAGTAAAATTAAAAGAATTTGAATTATAGTAACCTAAAACTTAAAAGGTTTCAACAAGAGACAAACAATCCATGTGGCAAAATGATGATCTTCTAGGTTTTTAAAGCTGAAACAAAACCTTGTTTTCACTTTGTCCAAACTGCTCAATTTACAGATACATAAACTCATGAAGTTCAGTGTGGTTTAGAAGTTTAAAATTATAGTTAGACAATCTCAATTTAAAATTTGAAGGAAATTATTTATGTAAATATCTAATACATTTTGTTTTTTAAAAATTAATAAAATTTGTTATTAAAAATCTAAACTATGAGGAGGCAAATTTTCTCAAGTAGTAGCAATATTTTGAACTTGTTATTCCCTCCCAGAATTTTAAAATAATAAATAAATAAATAAATATATATATCTGTAGCACTTTTAGAAAGGCATAAAAGTACCCATGTATGTAATGACTATGTAACCCTGCCACCAAGAAGAGTAACCTAGTACAGAATAAGGAAGAAGGGTAAAACTGGCATGGCCTATGATGATCAATATCTGTGCCTTTATTGGGAGTAGAGACAGATTGTTGGTTGCTATTTATTACAAGTTCAGGATTTTTAAATTATATACCTGTATTTGAAGGGATATCATGGAGGGATATGACCATAGTGGATGGAGTGGTTGGAGTCAGCAACATTTTATCTTGCAGTAATCAGCAGCTCCTGCCCAGCCCCAATGAATTAAATGGCAAGTTGACTCTCCATTTACATGGACCAGTGAGTCAGGTGGATTAGAAACTCTCCTCTCTGGGTCACTGAGCCTAAGTGGAAGGGGTATCTTTTCCTGGTATTCATCTAGCAACCAAGCAAGAGGACATTTCCATTCATTCTGATAGAGCTTGAACTAGGAATCTTGGTCCCTAGAGCAAATTAAGTTGAAAGAAATGGGGAAACATGGGGGGAAAGCCTTAGAGAGACCGTGATATTATCCTGTCCTATGGTAGAAAGATGAAGATACCAGGGTGCTTCTTGTGGGAAGAGAAATTGTAGAATTGCTGCTGGGAAGGGGATTGAGGGAGAGAGCCAGACTGAGCAGGGCCAAGGAAAGCTTCCTTAAAAGAATAGACTCAGAAATTTCAATATGTGTGTGTGTGTGTGTGTGTGTGTGTGTGTGTGTGTGTGTGTGTGTGTAACTCATAGTCTCAGTGCCCAGGCTTTGGGAATTTAAGACACATTTCTCCACATCCTCTTAACAATTCTGGGAATTATTAAACTGAAATAAGAGATTAGATCCAATCTTTCCAGTAGGGTCCAAGAACACACTAGAAAGCACAGTACTTGTTAAAGATGAGGTAACAACTCTCTATGATACAAATATGTCCCTGCAAAAATGTCACTGAACTCTAGACCAAGCTGAAAGTCTCTAGAACAATTGCAATGTAAAACATTCTTTAAATGATAATTTTGTAACACTTGAATAGTGATTTACATTTTGTAAAGCTCTTTTAGACATATTATCTCCTTTGGTTCTAACAACAAACTCTTCTAGGACGGTAGAGCAGGGGACATTTTAAAGACAGATTCATAATCCCTGCCATGTCATGTGGATCTTTCTCATCCTTCATTTCCTTATCCATAAAATAAGAGAATTCCTTGCAGTTCTAACAGTGTTTGAGTTCATAATATTACCAGGCAACGCTTAAAAAATAACAAAATTATAGAAAGAATCTCATTAAAGTGGTAAGAAAGTCATAACAGAGTTTGATAGCAACAGTCATGGCATATGAACTTTATCTGTTGTTACTACCTAAAAGAACTTCCACTTGAATAAAAGGGAAACAGTTCATTTTTTATAGCCTCTTAAGGTTACCTCTAACTTAAAATGTAGCAGTAAGATATAACAACTACTTTTTATGAGGATAGCTAATAGAAAATGATTTACAATTAATTTAATGAAGCACAAAGTAATCATGCAGGCTATAAACTCGGGAAAATCATTTTATCCTTGAGAAATAAGATTAATGATTATTTTTAATACTAAGTTGAATTTAAGCCACCAACATTTATGGACAATATCTATAGATATTATGAGAGTTTAGGATCTTAAGGGGAAAAATGAGTCAAATTTCTTTTTTAACTGTGGGAAATGAATGTTCTAGGCAGCTATATAGTGTTAATATCACATGTCAATTTTTATTAAATGATGAAAATAGGAAGTAAAAAATATTTTTTGTAGTTCTTAACTTTTGTTTGCTTGTTATGAACCCCTTTGCCAGACTGGTGAAGCTTAAGAACCTCTTTTCAGAACTATGTTTTTAAATCATAAAATAAAACATATAGAATTACAAAGGGAACCATTTATATCAAAATGGGGTTACCAAAATATATTTTTAAAAATAGGTTTACAAACCTTAGGTTTAAAACCCCTGATTTTGCTCAACCTTCAGAATTGCATCTTTGATCTCATTCTAATAAGTACGGTTGCATTTTCTCTATTTGACTAAATCTATTTCAATGATTTTCAGTTTGTCTGTGGATCTAAGACTTCATGGAGTAGATAATACCATGAGAGAGGAGGAGATATGGAAGTGTCTGTATGTGTGTGGTGATGGTGGTGGTGGTGGTGGTGGTGGTATGAGTTTAGGAAGAAAAAAAGGATCTGGTAGACACCAGAAGAAATAGGAAAACCGCTAGTTAATTCTTTGAATGGGCATGTTATTTTCATATTACAAGGTAAATACATTTAAATTACATTTAACATTTAATATTATTGTAATATAATATATTATATTATAACAATATAATAATATTAATATAATATAATAATAATAATAATTAATATTACCAGAAACCTACATATTAAACATCTGGAGATTATCTTTAGCCCATTGGTTGTCCATATTTTGTAATTTCAGAAACACTGTTGACCACAGAAGTATTGGTATGACAGACCTTGACAAAAATTAATAAAAATCCAACACTGAGCAAATAACTACCATATTAAACCTGAAGGAAGGCTGATACATCTTGGTAATTAAGTGAACAATGAGACAGAGGAAGAGTTCTTGATTAGAGACAGAACAGATAGATGTCAAATACTGAAAAAAGTGAGAATAAGCCAAAATAGATTCAGATCTGACTGACACCAGTTCGTATAGGAGACTTAAATGAAAAGGTTTGAGATAAGAAGGAAGACCAGTTATTGGAGAAAGGATATAAGCTAGGAATTTAGTGTCAGATTCAAAGGCAAAATAACAAGGTAGTCCAGAAGAATACGTTTATCTATTTCAATCTGTTTCTCTAAATCTTTTTTTTTTAATGATAGCTGCTTATTTATATAGGAATGCTTTTATTTGAACATGGCCATAGTTAGGGTCTGACATGCTTCCTCCTAGTTCAGTCATACACTCATATAATAAGACTCAGGACCATTTCTGTGGGGCACCCTTCATCCCTCTTATTCCTCTTTGTCCTGCCATCCCTGTGCCTTGTGTTCCTGACAGTCTGTACTGCCTGATACAACTATTCCTGATCCCTCACCTGATCCTTGGGCACCATCCCTTCTACGCGTATTATCCCATTACCCAGGCACCCAACTTTCCCTACTACAGGGACCTCATTCTTATGTCTGGGGAAATCCTCATGTTAATGAGGGATGGGAGGTCAATCTAAAGAACAGCCTGCCTTGGTGAGTAAGATGAGTATATCCATGTATCTTACCTGTCTGAGGGGCTCCTCATTATTTCCCATAAACTAGAGATTTTTATATATAGCTCTGTTAATGCTAACAGTTTTGTTATGTTTTCTCTTGTTTTGTTTTCCAATGCTGGAATGAAAATAAAACAACATGCAGTTTAGATTCATCTTGTAAAACCCTTAGCTGGACAGTGAGCCTGACTAGTGCTTGGTTTATAAATTCCACTCCTTCTATATCACTCTTACCCAAAAATATTTTCCCCAAGCTTAAGAATTCCTTGTCACAGTTCTGATAAGACTTGAGACATCACAGACACCTTCACTCTATTAGACAGCCTTGAGAAAGATTTGTTTTGCTCTGTATATGAAGTTCAATAGAGGCAAATGTGCATTTTTTGTTTAACAGTTTGATATAGACAAGGAAGCTGGGGAGAGACAAATTTACCATCGGTACTGCATGGAGCGAGCTTCCGTTCATTGCGCTCACGTATTCACTACTGTTTCTGAAATCACTGCCATTGAAGCTGAACACATGCTGAAAAGAAAACCTGGTAAATGTCATCTACATGGTCTGTCGCTGAGCTCTGAGGTTGATGGATAATGTCGGGGACCCAAGGAGAGATGGAGAGGAGTGATATGGTATAGACACTTACGAGCTGGGTGACTCTGGGCAAGTCAATTAAGTTCTGCCTGCCTCCATCACTCATCTGTAAATTGGGGATGCTAACAGTATCTGCCTCCCTGGGTTGTTTTGAAGATAAAATCAGATAGTTGTAAGGCACTCTTCGAAGCTCAAGGTGCTATATAAATGCTCATTGTAATTACTATCATTATGATTTCTATCCAAATCTCTATATTCAATTATAGATGATAATTTATATACATATACATATGTATAAATATATATTATATACACAATACCATTCTTCATTTATATATAGAATAACATATTCTTAGACATGTAGATGCATTTGAGAGCTCTCTCCCCTTATGCAGATCCTAATAGCTCCACATTTTCTCATCTTGGAGAGTTTTTGATTCATGCTTTTTTAATAAATCCTTCAGAAAGAGTCTACTTTGCTCTGGAATCCTTCCTCTCCTTAAAAAAAATATCTCCAGGATATTCATGCAGTAAATTAAACTCTATTTCATTGCACCATTGTCCTACTTTTGTGATTGCCTTATCTCTTCTTCTGGGCAGATCTTTGATGATGTCCCTCAGTTGTTCATGAGGTACATAATTCCTGGTTTCTGGAGCATCAAAAG
This sequence comes from Monodelphis domestica, assembly GCF_027887165.1. Lineage (NCBI taxonomy): Eukaryota > Metazoa > Chordata > Mammalia > Didelphimorphia > Didelphidae > Monodelphis > Monodelphis domestica. The sequence goes on along the minus strand of NC_077231.1, from coordinate 132,365,293 downwards.
GATATCAATAGATTTCATTAATCCTATCGATTACAAACTCTTTGAGAGTGAGCAACTGTCTTTTTATTATTAATTGTATCACCAGCATATACTTAGTAAATAATTATTGGATTGGAAATCATAGTTAAAATTATACATGATATAATTATATGTGAGATGTTAACAGTGAGTTTAAGTCATAAAATTCTAATTAAGGAAACTTAAGCCTAGACCTTCACCAGGCAAAATGGAAGTCAAGATTAATTTTTAAGAGTGTAAGAACACTTTATTTTTGGCCTCTTTCTGTTTTTTCAGTCATCTATTTATTCCTTACTCCCTTCTAAGTACTTAATAATCCAGTAACAAATTACTGTTCCTTGAACATGTTCCTCCACCCAACTTCATGCATTTTCTTTTTTTCCTAAACCCTTGCTTTTTGTCTTGGTATCAATTCCAAGTCAGAAGGGGGAGGGTTGGGCAAATGGGGTTAAGTGGATCACATAGGGTCATAGAGCTAGGAAGTGTCTGAGGCCAGATTTGAACTCAGGTTGTCATTATTCCAAGCCCTTCTATCCATCGAACTATCTAGCTATACCGACTCCATACATTTTTCACTGGCTATCATCCCATGCCTAGAACGTTCTACCTCCCTGTTTTAGATTCCTGGCTTCTCCAACATGCTTCAAGTCTCAGCTAAAAATCTCATTTTCTTCAAGAAATCTTTCCCGACTTGCCTTAACGCTAGTGCCTTTCCTTTGAGATTATCTCCAATTTAGTTGGTACATACTTGTTTGTTTTTATATAATTGTTTGCATGATGAGCTCCTTGAGGTCAGGAATATTTTCCCTCCTTTCTTTTTAACCTCACTGCTTAACACCATGCCTGACATAGAGTAGGTATGTCACAAATGCTTATTGACTTACTACTCCTTTTTGTTAATCTACTGTATATTCTTGAATTAAAAAAAAAAATTCCAAATGCTTACAAATCCAAAGAAAATCAGCATTTCCATATATAAAGAAGATATTGTACAGATGAAAGAATTATGTGTTTAATTTACTTTTCTTCATAACTACATAATAGATCCCCTCCACAAGTGTCCCAATCCTTCCCTACCCTCCTTGCATCACATAGGATATCATCATGTAAGCCAACATATTCATATAAATTAAATCTTTCCTGTTTTCTTTTTCTGTTCACTTTCTGGAGGTAACTTTTCAATTTATTCTTCTGGTGTTAGACCTTTGGTTGTATATTAATGTTCTCTTGATTCTATTCATTTCATTGTTTATTATTTCATATAGTTCTTTCCAAGTTTAAAAAAAAATCAGTCTGTTCATCATTTCTTGTGGTGTAGTAGATCGCAATCATAGACTACAATTTGTTTACCCATTCCCCAATTCATGGGCGCACCCTCAGTTTCCATTTCTTTGCCACCACAAAGAAAATTGCTATAAATATTTTGGACAATATAGGGTTTTTTCCCTCTTTTCCTAATCTCATTGGGAAACAGACCCAGCAATGGTATACACAGGAGTCTAAAGGTATATATGGTTTTATAATTCTCTAGGTTAAATTCCAAATTGTTCTCCAAAATAGCTGAATCAGTTCACAGTTTCCAAAAGTGCGTTAATGTCCTCATTTTTCCATATCCCTCCAATATTGGTCACTTTGCCCTTTTGCCATTTTAGCCAGTCTGGTGGGCATGAAGTAATGTTTCAGAATTGTTTTGTTTTAAATTTCTCTAATCACTATTGATTTGTAGTATTTTTTCACATACCTTTTCATATACCTTGTATTTTCAATAACTACTATGCTCCTGACCTGATACAAGGGCCAAGATGTAAAAATACAAAGAATGGGACAAGTTCCTTCTATCAAAGAACTTGCATTCTTCCCTTTCACCTATAATTCCACTTGGATTCTACTCCCATTACTCTACTGAATGCTTGTTGATATTATGTATAAAAAGCCCTTTGAGAGACTATATAAATGTAAGTTATCATTATCATTGTTGTTGTTAATATTTAACCTACTCTAAGCTCACTAATGACCACCTGACTACAAAATGTTTAATTTCTGTTTTTTTTTTTCTCAGTATTCATCCTTCTGGACCTAAATGAAATATTTGTTTCCAGTTCTCTTCTTGAAGACAACTCTTCTTTTTGACTTACATGGCTCTGGTTCTCCTTAAACTTTTCTGATTCTTTCTTCCTTCTTTCCTTAACGAGTTTCTCATTATTCTCTTAACTCCTAAATTCAAGCTTCATTGTTAGACTTCTCTATGTATCCTCCCTGAATGGACTTGAACTATTTCAACTTTGTGTGATTCAAAATTCTCTCTCTCCAGCATTCCCTCTCTTACATTCCAATCTCTTATTTCCAACCATTTTTATTTCATAGACATCTCCCCCGATATAGTGCCCCAGAATTCTTATTACCCCACACACTGATTATTGCAACTGCCTTTTAAGTCATCTTCTCAACACCATTTTTCCCTTCCCAATTTCATCCATTCTATACACAGTTTCTAGTGTACCTTTGATATTGTTCTTCCTCTCCTTAAAAATCTTTGATTACCTATTATCTACCACACAAAACCTGAACTTCATATCTTGGCATTCAAGGTCCTTCACAATGTGGTCCCAAACTAGTTTTCCTACCATCCCTCTACCCTACTTCTTTACATATACCACACCCTCTACTTCCGAAACACATTTTTCACTTTTAACAGCTCTAGCTTTTCCCACTTTTTTTTTTTTGGCTTGTGATGCATTCTCATCTCTTACTATCTCATCTTTCTGAAATCTTATCCATCTTTCAAGGTTCAGCTCAAATATTACTTAACCCTTAAAGCCTTCCCTATTCTCTTATGCCAAAAGTAAGCTTTTCTCCTATGAAATCCCATTGCCTTTTGTTTTAGCAACACTTGACATTTCTTGTAGTCTGTCTCAGGTTGCATTTAGTTAAGTCCTATCTTCTCTGTTCATTTGAAGGTTACTTGTGATAAGCTTTTGTGTATTAGAAATATGCCTCAAACTTTATTGTTGTTATTGAATGGACATATTACACTGTGACAAAGTCTTGGAATAATAGAGAGATAGTGAAGGAGACCTTTCTTCATTCCTCACTATAAAGAAATAGATGAATTAGTGTGATAGTTTTTTAATTGAAGGGAAAAGGACAGACTAGAGAGATGTTCTAGAGACAGAATCAATAAGATATAGCAACTTATTGGATATGTAGTGTGAAGGAAGTTGAAGTTGGAGGTTGAGGATGACTCCCAGGTTGTAAATTTAAGTAAACAGGAGAATAGTGGTGCTGTCAAAAAGAGAGGTAAATTCTGGAAAGTATTGAGTTCTGGGGGAAAGATAATTAATCATATTTTGAATGGAATGAATTGTAAATACCTCTAGCATCTCCCTGCCTTCTCACTAATGCCAGAAATTCCACCATTTGCACTTTATTCCAATTCCAAGAAGCTAATATTTCAAGCAGAGTGAGAATAAGAGAAAAAGAGAAACCAACTGCTGAGAGAGCTACAGAGGCAGAGGGAGAGAGAATGGGGGGGGGACAGAGAGAGAGAGAGAGAGGAAGGGAGAGGAAGGGAGGAGAGGGGAGTTGAGAGGAGAGCCAAGGAGAGGGGAGGGAAGATAAAGAGAACAGGTAGGAAGGGAGAGAGAAGGGCAGAGGAGAGGGAGAGGAGGGCAGGGGAGAGGAATGGAAAAGATGATTGCTTATAATTGGGCCATAGCAATATAATAAATATAATAATACTAAGTTTAGGGATAGCAAAAAAGCATCATAAAGTATTTGTAAAACATTGAGTAAATGAATAACAAGTTCCTATACCTCGTTTTCTCCATCTTTATTTTTTTTACTTTTGAATTGAGGCATGTGCTATCAAACAACCTGGCTAAAATACAAATGGAACTTTTTTGGTTCAAATCCACATGAGAAAATTTCATGGCAAGTAGAAAAACCAAACTTTCAAATTCCTGCTTCCTCACTTGTCAGCCTTGTGACCTGGAAAAAGCCACTTCCCTTAGCTATAAAATAGGACTGATATTTCATAAGGTTGTTAAGATGAATGGAAAACTGTTTACAAAGAGCTTTTAGACATTAAAGTCTACATGAGTGCTAATTCTCATAATTCTTATATAGAATCAGAATATTAGAACTCCAAAGGAGTCCTCAAATTTTATTCCAAATCCCTTATAACCATTGACATTTCAATCAATTTCATCTCTGACTGGCACAAGAAAGGTTAGAACTGAAGTTGTGAAATCGTTGAACACTCGTAACTCAGAAAGGTCAATGGACTTTTTTTGTTGATCATTAAACCTGAAAGGCTTTCCCAAGGGCGTTCTTCTTAGTACTCACCTCATATAGCATGACTATGCTCATGTTTTTGTTTGAATCTCCCTCACCCCCAAATTAATGTTGCAGTCACAACAGCAGCACTGAGTGAATAAAGGACTCCACAGTGGGAGAGAAATAGAGATTTGAGGTACTGGGCAATGAACTTTTTAGTAAGCACCTACTTTTTCCCCCGTCCCGGGGGACAGGAAGACCAAAAAGAAACCATCCTTGCCTTTGAAGGACTTGCATTCTATTGAAGTGGCATTTTAGGTAAAAATGTACTCAGACCTCCAATGAAGTACATTTTATTCATCTTTTGAGATACAGAAAAGCAGGAAGAAGGTTTGCTCCTAAGATGGAGATTAACCAGAATTTAGAATTTGCCTTAGAGAAGAAAATCAAAAGCTCCTTCTAACAGTACTAATACTCCTAAAATAGATTTGGAGCCTGGTGGTGGGTAAGAGGAGGAGCAGAAGGAATGATGAAATGGGAGCAAACTCTTGCTGGGTGAGTAGATCAGCTGATTCTCAGGATTCTACATTGCAGGAGAAACTCTGATCAATAAAATCATAGGAGAAGGTTAGGATGGTCAATGCTTTGGGCTCTGTGCCCTTCAATAGAATCCGAGACATTGTAATCAGACATCTCTATGTCTCTTAGCCACCTGAGCTATAACACTCTTAGTACCTCCCAGCAAGTTGCAGGAAGGAGAAACATGGGGATGAGACTGGGAATGGCACAAAATCTCAGAGCAAAAAAAACCCTTAGAAGTCATTTTGGCATGCTTGTACCTAACCAGAAATCTGCATCTGTCAGGTAGCCAGTCTTTTTTTTTTTACTCCTAATGAGAGAAGACTCCCTATATTCTGAGGCAGCCCATTCCACTTGTTCACAGCTCTAATTATTAGAAAGGTTTTCTTTGTGTTGACCTGAAATCCAGTTCCTTGAAATTTCTACTGCTCCTAGTTCTATCCTCTTGGGTGAAGCAGTATAAGGCTAAAACATCTCTGCTGGACAGTCCTTCATGTTTCAAAGCATGTTCTTGGTAGAGTCATTCTTTCTCCAAGCTAAATATCTCCACTTCCTTCAATGACTCACTTTATGCTAAGAACTTTTCTTGCCATCCTGGCTCCTTTCTTTGGACAAACCTCAGTTTATCAATGGCCTCTTAAAGCACAGGGGCACTCCCCTTGTAGCACTCAAAGTTGAACATAGGACTCCAGAGGGAGTCTAACCTAGGTAGAATACAGCAGGACTATCACCTTCCTTCTTTGGATGTTATGCTTTTGCTAATGTGCCTAGAATCGTGTTGAGTTTTTAGGCTGCTACATCATATTGTTGTCTCATACTGAGCTTAAAGTTCACTAAGTCTCTGGCTCTGACCTCTCTCTGCCTTCCCAGATGTGGTTACTCCAAATGGCCTGAATATTAAGAAATTTTCAGCTGTGCATGAGTTTCAAAATTTGCATGCTTTATACAAGTCCAAGATCCAGGATTTTGTTCGTGGTCATTTCTATGGGTATGTACATGGGCATGCAGGATCAGAGAGTCTTGGAATTGGGATCACAGAAGTCACCTAATCCAAACTATTCATGTTACAGATTAAGAAACTGAGACCCAAGCAAGGTGATTCAATGATAAAGAACCAGCCATGGAAACTAGATGTCCTGGGTTCAAATCTAGCCTTAGATACTTCCTAGCCTTGTCACTTAATTGCAGTTGCCTAACTCTTACTGCCTTTCTGCCATTGGAATAGATACTTAGTATCATTTCTAAGAGAGAAGGAAAGAAAGAAAGAAAGAAAGAAAGAAAGAAAGAAAGAAAGAAAGAAAGAAAGAAAGAAAGAAAGAAAGAAAGAAAGAAAGAAAGAAAGAAAGAAAGAAAGAAAGAAAGAAAGAAAGAAAGAAAGAAAGAAAGAAAGAAAGAAAGAAAGAAAGAAAGAAAGAAAGGAAGGAAGGAAGGAAGGAAGGAAGAAAGAAAGAAAGAAAGAAAGAAAGAAAGAAAGAAAGAAAGAAAGAAAGAAAGAAAGAAAGAAAGAGAGAGAGAAAGAGAGAAAGAGAGAAAGAAAGAAAGGAAGAAAGAAAGGAAGAAAGAAAGAAAGAAAGGAAGGGAGGGAGGGAGGAAGGGAGGGAGGGAGGGAGGGAGGAAGGGAGGGAAGAAGGAAAGAAAGGAAGGGAGGGAGGGAGGAAGGGAGTGAGGGAGGGAGGAAGGGAGGGAAGAAGGAAAGAAGGAAGGAAAGATAATAAAGAAAGATAAAGAAAGAAATATAAAGAAAGATAATAAATATAAAAAGAAAGAGTGATATATGTAAATCACATAGGTAGCAAATTGCAAAGCTAGGATTTGGAGCTAGGTCTTCCACTCCCTAATCCAAAGCTTCCCATTGTATCTACAACATATCATTTCTTTAACTCAAATCAGGACATGATTTTTAATAGTTATCTAGCACACAGAAAATAGGATTATAACCATAGATGAAAAACAAGAATTTCAGGTGTCCTCATGAACCTAATACTTTCATCCCTGTGGGATATATTCCATTTGGTCCATAACCAGGCTTTCATGGCTTCAGGGAGCTCCTAGTAAAGAAACATCTTCTATCAATGCAGATGGTCAATTGTTTTGCAACTTGTAGCCTTAGAAAGGTGTCCAGACAATAAGATTAAATGACTGGACCAAAGACACATAGTATATAATAGAGGCAAGACTTGAACTGAGGTCATCCTGACTTATGGGCCAACTATTCACCTTACAGACAATGGATTTACACAAATTTGTAGTGAATCCTTTACTAGTTGGCATTCATTTCAGTTATGTACCCTCAAAGCCCCTCCACCAAAAACATAGCAAGAAAAATCCCCTTCTTTTTTCTTGTAAATTATAAAAACAAACAAAATTTTAGTGTATCTCCTTTAATGGTCTCCAGTGGAAAAAAAAGGGGTGGGGGAAGATTTTTATCTGTTTGCCACAATACCCTTCCTAATCATTGCAGTCTATACATAAAATATAAGTTGTATTTGATTCAGAATTAAATCTCTATAAATTCCCTTGGGGTTCATTTTGGGAGTGTTTGACTGGGCTCTTCATATTCCAACATTGACAGTTCAGGAAAAATGTGCCAAGAGGTTTCCATTACAGTGTCAAGCCTTTCTCAAAGTTATTAAGAACCTCAAGTGACATGGTAGAAAGAATGGATACTAATTAGGCCATTTCCCAGACTCAGATGTAAAATGTTATTATTTTGTTTCATTTCAGTCATCTTGATTTCGACCTTGAAAAAACTTTATTCCTTTTCATTGCGGGGAGATACGAATTTTCAAACAAAGGAGCTGACATCTTCTTAGAAGCTTTATCTAGGCTAAACTTCCTCTTACGGGTAAGAAAGCTCTCGGTTCTGAGAAACAGCACAACAATTGGGGGGGAATATTATGTTTTTCCAAAAAAAGTGAAGTGTTTTTTAGCATTGTTAATAGTTTTCATGAAAGTGTACAATTATTCAATTATTCAAGGGTCCTACCTTAATCCTAGTTCTTCATTTCAGGATCTTTATTAAAAGGGTCACATTATTCACTGGAACACTTGCCTTCCATTGGCTTCCATGCTTGCTTTTACCTAAAAGATACTCATCCTAGTTATAGTGAATCATGTTTAGGACAAGCATATCCTAAAGGAGACTTTTCCCAATTCCTCTTAATTCTAGTGCCTTTTCTCTATTGGTCATTTTCTATTTATACTGTGTACAGCGTATTTGTAGCTTTTTATGTGTTGTTTGCACCTTTAGACAGAGAGATCCTTGAGGTCAGGAACTATCTTTTGCCTTTCTTTGTAATTCCATTGCTAAGTGGACACTTAATAAATGGTTATTGGCTGTCTGGCTGGCATATAAGGAATCTAATAAAATACATTTTTTCTAATCCTTCTTAGTTACGCTTTAGTTAAATAAATGACTCAGAAATGAGGTAGAATAAGCAATCTCTCTTTTTACAGAACATAGTTGACCGTTAGGGCTCTATTGAAGAAAAACTATAGGTTACCCTTTTGTAGAAAGAGAATAAAGGAAGACAATACCATATTTATAGTGTTAGAGAAAACATCTTCTCTGTCACTCTAGATTCTCCAAGAATATGGTTATCTATCTTTATCTTCTTCTCTATTTTTTTATCTGTATTGATAAATATACATATATAGTCATGTACACAGAAATACACACATATTTTCCTGATCAATTGATAGAACAGTGACTCAGTTATAATTGGTAAGAAACAAACAAATAAATGTATAGATAAATAAATATTTGTTGAATGAATGAATGACCATTTCTATACATTGATTTATTTTTTCATATGAAAATGAATTAAAAATTTTTAAATTTATTTATTTATTTTAAATATTTTTCCATGGTTACAAGATTTATGGTCTCTCTCTTCACTTTTTCCTCTTTCCTCTTTAACCTGACAAGCAATTCCACTGGTTTATACATGTTTTATTACTCAAAACCTATTTTTCCATATAATTCATACTTGTAATACAGTCATCTTTTAACACAAACCCACAAATCACATACCCATATAAACGAGTGATAAGTCATATGTTTTTCTTTTGTGTTTCTACTCCCACAGTTCTTTTTCTCCATATGGATAGCATTCCTTCTCATAAATCCTTTGGGATTGTCCTGGATTATTGCATTGCTGCTAGTAACAAAGTTGATTACATATGATCGTCTCATAATATGTCAATCTCTGTATACAATGTTCTCCTTGTTCTGCTCATTTCACTCTGCATTAGTTCATAGAGGTCTTTCCAGCTCATATGACAATAAAGCAGTTTAACGTTCCTTATAGCACAATAGTATTCCATCACCATCATAACACAATTTGTTCAGCCATTCCCCAAGGGACACCCCCTTGTTTTTCATTTTTTTTTCTATCACAAAGAGTGAGGCTATAAATATTTTTGTACAACCATTTTTTATTATCTCTTTGGGGTACAAACCTAGTACTGGTATTGCTGGATCAAAGGGCGTGCCTTCTTTTCAAGCCCTTTTAACATAATTCCAAATTGCCTTCCAGAATGATTGGATCAATTCACAACTCCACCAGCAATGCATTAATGTCCCAATTTTGCTACAATCTCTCCAATAGTTATGATTTTCCTTTACTATTATATTGGCCTATCTGCTAGATGTGAGGTCTATACATAGATTTAAAGGTATGTTTCTGTCATAATTTTGCTTCTATAGTGTGCCAAGGGAGGCTTCACAAAGAAGCATAACTCATGAGCATAGCCATAAGGAAGATAAGGATTATAAGAAAATAATGTGAAGGAGTATATTCTAGGCAGGATAGGTGGCTTGTGTGAAAGCATGAAGAAAGGTTATTGAATATCAAGTTCAGGAAATTACTATTCATCAAATGTAATTGCAACACAGACTGTAAAAATAAGTCGTATGAAATAAAGTCTAAAAGTTAAAGTAAGATTATGTATATCATTGGGTAAGGTGTTTAGGGCAGCTAAATGGTATAGTGAATAGAGTGCCAGGCTTTGAGTCAAAAAGGCTCATCTTCATAAGTTCAAATTTGACCTTAAATACTTCTTAGCTATGTGATCCTGGGCAAGTCATATAACCTGTTTTCCAAAGTTTCCTCATATTTAAAATGACCTGGACAAGGAAATGGCAAGCCACTTTATTATCTTTGGAGGAAGAAGACATAGTTTAAAGGTGAAGCAGCATAAAGTGAAAGCATTTTTAATAGTTGAGGCCTGAGAATGTTTTTGGGCAGTGAGGAAGCCAATAGGTTTTGATATTAAAGATCTGAGTGAGCAGATGCTCAGTGGAATAAGAAGATGATATAGTCAAGAACATAAATAGAAGGGTTTATTTTTAGCAAGAAGGTTTATTTCTTGGGAATGGAGTAAAGTAGTAAAGCATGGCTAAAAGTATAAGAGAGATTTTAAAGTATTGAGTAGGGGAGTGAGTAGAGAAGGTGATGGAACTCACAATAAAAAGTTCATTTTTCTCAGTAAAATAGTGAGATTAGTTACCAAGAGGAAGATGGGGTGGGGTGGGATTGATTACTTGAGAAAAGAATAATCATTGCAAAGGATGTAGTTAAGATTTAGTCATGAAAAATAAAAGGATTGCCATTTTTCAATGAGGGCTTAGTTGAGATTTTTTTTAAAAGTGAATTTGTATGTGCTCAGAAGCAGTTTTATAACTTTTTTTCTAGTGGTGTTCAGTAAGCTCATGAGCCAAAACAGGACAGATGTGTGGCAAAGTGACCCAGGGTGGAGAGTTAGCAAAACTTGAATAGTGGAAAGGATTCAAGAGTAGAACATGATTTGACTTATTGATAGCATCCTTTTTTTCTGTTTTATTGTTTCTTTATTTCTCATGATATCATTAGTTTCTAGAAGGTCAATTCTGATTTTCTTCTGTCAGTTTTTGGTTCTCCTTTTTCAATTGGTCCATTTCTTCTTGCATCACTTTCATTTCTCTTCCCCACTTTTCCTCTGCCTCTCTTAATTGGTTTTTGAAGTCTTTTTTTTAATTCTTCCAGAATCTGTATTCAGTCCATATTTTTCTTTTGGACTTTGTGTGTGTTTGCTTTGCTTTCCCTGTCCCCTTCCATGTCTGTACTTTGCTCTTTGTCTCCATAAAAAATTCTTTAGAGTTAGGTGCTTTTTTGTTATTTGCTCATTTTTTCCTCTCTAAATTATAGATAGGCTATGTATTCTGGGAAGTTGGGGTACCCTCTTAAACTTCAGTCCTTCCTTGATGCTATTCTCAGCTTATTTTCTAGGTTTTACCAGTTTCAGTTCTTGGAGGATGATGTGATGGTCTGAGGGCTGAGATCTCTGAGAACTCCCTCCTCCTGCGGAATCAATTGACCCTTGAGATCCTGATAACTCAAAGACTTGACTTAGGCTTGGGTGTAAGCTTTTGGTCTTACTTGGATCTTGATCAAGTCAGGAACTACTTAAATTATAGACTCTAGCTTAGGTTTAAATTTTGGTCTCACTGTGTGCTTGTTCTAATTGGGTACACCCTTGATTACCCTGTCCTCAACTCTGCCCTGAGCTTTAGGCAAAAAGATCCAGCCCCCCCCTTTAATACTATCAGCCACCCCAAAATGTAAACTATGCCCTCATCCCAAGCACAGACTGGGATTTCTAGCTTTGCTCTGGGCCCACATGGATCATCCCATTTCAGCCCAGACTGCCCTGGCCTGGGATTCCAGACTTTTCCTCAAGTTTGAAACTTCAAGGGGTGTGGGTTGGCTTGGACCACTATTTGCCCAGGCAGGATCTCAGGGTCTGAATGTTATTTTGAACTTAGACTTTGAACCTGCAGGTGTGTGTGTGTGTGTGTGTGTGTGTGTGTGTGTGTGTGTGTGTGTGTGTGTGTGTGGCTTGCTCTTCAATCCTTGTTATAGCCTCTTGCTGGCTCTGTTCTCTTCTCACCCCAGTGCCCCAAATATTTTCTGCCTACCTTTTGGGTTTTTCTTTTCTTGAAAATTGTTTCGCTCTGTCTCCTTTTTGTTCTTTCACCCCTGTATTCAGTTTGTGGTGGTATTTTAATATTGATTGGAAAGGATTCTCATGGTGATTCTGCCATTCTCAGATTTACGCTGCCATTTTGACTCCACCCCTGGAAGTCCCCAGCATATTGATAGCATCAAGACTATCACGCCAGACTCAGGATAATGAACTATGGGAACAGAAAGGAGTTGAAAGTCACAGTGGGGACAAATAACAGATTTAGGAGGGATGAGGCAAAATGAGAAATGGAAGGACAGAAGATGGTTGTCAGAAAGGGGAATTGAAGATCATGAAGGTAGAATAGTTTGAGATGATAGTGAATTCTAAGATATGCTCAACCAAGTGAGTGGCTAAGGTAGAATTTAGATGTAAACTAAAAGAATTGAGGAGGCTGATTAACTGGAAGATTAAGATGATAAGAAATTATATAAACTTATATATTTAAACCCCTTGTTGTGAGGGTAAATTTGGGGTTGAAATGAAAACTAGAAACCAGTAATCCTGAACAGAGAGGGAAGTCTACCTGAAAGCTTATAAATGATTACCACGAGGAACACTAAAAGGTGATACAGATGGATAGAATGAACTTCAAACAAGGTGAGGTTATTAAATGATAACAGGCATAAGATTAGGAAGGTCAACTGTAGATAAAATAATAAGTTGACTCCTTTTACCTCAGTTTTTGGTACATGATGGGGAGAAAATTTGCACTTGAGATTATAAGAGAAAGGTTATTTCTGGGAAAAGCTTTGTTGTTGTTGTTTTTCAAAAAGGGAGCAATAAAGAGCTAGAGAGTACAAGAAGAAGAGATGTAGGATGATATCAAAATCTATTCCAATGTACTGAAGGAATTTCATGTGAATTGGGATTAGAGCAAAAGACACAAAACCAGGAGAATGTTGTTCACAGAGACTGGTACATTTTGGCACAATCGGACATAATGGACTTCTATACTAGCAGTAATGTAATGATTCAGGTCAATTCTGAGAGACTTATGAGAAAGAACAATATCCACATCCAGAGAAAGAACTGTGTGAGTAGAAACACAGAAGAAAAACATTTTCTTGATCACAGTGTTCAATGGGGATATGATTGGGGATGTAGACTCTAAATGATCATGTTATTGCAAATATTAATAATATGGAAATAGTTTTTGACCAATAATACCTGTAAAACCCAGTGGAATTGCTCATTGGCTATGGAAGGTGGAAGGGAGGAGGAGAGGGAAAGAATATGAATCATGTAACCATGAAAAAAATATTCTAAATTAATTAAATAAATGAATTAAAAATATAAGAGTAAGAAAACAAAACAAAACAAAAAGAACTTCTTCTAGGAGGCACAATGAAAGAGGAGAGCCAAGGAGGAGAGTGAATGGGGACAAATATGGCTGAACTACCTTGGTGAAAATTGAGGGTTATGAAAGATATAACAGAAAAGAGTTTTTTGCCCTAAAAGAAAGTGATTCTGAATCTCAGGAGCAAGGCTATAAAGAAGTGAGAATTTGCTAACTATAAGATCAGGGAAGTTGACAAGGATGCTTAGTTGATTAAAACAGGACATGGGGAATTCAGCTAATATGGAAGCTGTAAAATATTGTGTGCTAAACATGTCTTAATCTCTAATGTTTTCCACTTCTAACTTTATAAAATTACAAATTCAAAAACTAGCCTGGAAGAAAAAAATTTCAATCACTTAACTAATCTATAAAAGGAAAAGGGGCTTACTTTTGAGTAGACACTGTGGATTGTAAATGAAGATCTCTGCAGTTTAACTGGTTGAAATATAAATGCTATTTTCTGGTTTTTCAATTTTCCATACTTTGCATTATATCTTAAAAACTTGGTATTTTTGTTACTTTTCTGTTATTAGGTCCATAAAAATGATGTCACAGTTGTAGTGTTTTTCATTATGCCTGCCAAGACAAATAATTTTAATGTGGAAACCTTGAAAGGACAAGCAGTGAGAAAGCAACTATGGTAAACACAGTTCTTATTCATGTTTTTCAGTTCTAAGTCTGAAAAGATTTTCTTTTAAAAACTGCTCTATGCCATATATTCCTGAGCATCCTTTTCACTGTTCAAGATGAATTCCACTTGAGTCTTACTAAGTTAATACATTATGCTGGTTTATGGCGGTCTGTATGGTTGTCTAGAATGGACTACTTAGGGACATTTTTGAGATATTTCTTTAAAAATTGATTAAATTCTTTCTGGCAACATAGTAGAGTAAGAAGTTTGGAAAGAGCACAATTCTTCAATCTCCTCAGTACAAATAGAGATAGAAATGTAGTTAGATAGGTAAATGGAACCACCAAAGGACTGAAAACAGAATAGATTCTCAGAAAAAGAAAAATAAAGAATAAGAAAATAAATAGAAAAAATTAAACTTCCAACACAATAATATTACAGAATGAAAAATTCTGAAGAGTCTCTAGAAGGAAAAATAACAAATTAACTTCAACAATGATCCAGAAGAAGAGATAGGTCAAGTATAGTACTCATAAAAATGAATATTGTTTTAAAAAGCCAGCACTTTAAAAGAATGTAATAATTTTAAGAAAGATTTGATAAAAAAGATTAAAGAAAGATTTGATATTAGTAATGTATACAATTAGTACGTATAGAAACAGAACAAGAAAAAATTGACAATAAAGAGCATTCAAATAGAGAACATGGTAGTAAATATGAATAAAAGAATGAAATTGAAAAGAAATAAAATTCTCTTTGAGGGAGGTAAATCTGTCAAGCATGACCAAAGGACATCTCAATTACAAAAAAGTTTGAAAACTTTACAAGTAAAGGTGACAGGCCTAAAAAATAGAGCTCACAGATATAAATTGAGTCATGAAATCATTAAGAAAAACTGTGGGGTTAAAGAGCCTTAACCATTACTTTCAGGAAATTAAATAAGATTTTTCCCAGAAGTTATAAAATTTAAATATAATCTATAGGGGTCACCTGGGTGGCTCAGTGGATTGAGAGTCAGGCCTAGAGATAGGAGGTCCTAGGTTCAAATCTGGCCTCAGACTCTTCCCAGCTGTGTGACTAAAGACAATATAACATCTCTCTATATAAAATATGTATAAAATTCACAGATGTTAAGAAAATCAAAAATCACAAAAAAGAGCATGTGTGTATTAGTGTGTAAAGATTAATAAATATATATTTTTGAGTTGGTGTTAAAATAATTAACTAATGACATTAGTTAATAACTTAATAATAAAATAATAATAACTTAAAATGTATTTTTATTTCATTTCATTTCATTCATTTTATACCTTCATTTTTATATATGCTATGTATCTTGTACTTGTTGATGGAAATTAAAATTAAAGCTTTATATAAAACATGTATTAAATTCTTAATAGTTAAATATTGTTTAGATGTGGTACATGAGAAAGCTGGAGATTAGGGATACAAGTAAGATAATGGAAGACTGTAGAAAATGGAATATTTATTATTCTTAATTCTCAGTTGGCAGTATATTCTTTTCTTTTTCACTTTTTATTTTTTCTAGGCATTTATTTTCCCTCATACCACATTCTATATCAGTTTATAAAGGTCTTCCTAGTGCCCTCTTAAATGTCTATTTCATTCTTTCTTAGGGCACAATAATATATCATTAATTTCCATAATTTATTGAGCTATTTCCCAATAGGTGGACTGTCAGCACATTGCAAAGGAAGTAAACTAATGGTTCCTTTCATAGCATTTAAATGTTTAAAAGAAAATATTAACAGCAAAAATTAATTCTGAAATGTTTTATTTTAAACAGGGACACTGCAAATTCAGTGAAGGAAAAGTTTGGAAAGAAACTCTATGATGCACTACTAAAGTAGGTACTCTGAACACATTGTTTCAAATATTTAGATTAAAAAAACCCAATGTGTATTCAGCATATATAACTTAAGTACTATCTGTACATCATGTATGATGAAAGTAGATTTTTCTAGACATGTTCTGGGTCAGGTGACCAGGACACTATATATCCCATGACTTGATATAAACAGAATGAATTTTCTCATGATACCTAAATGAGAATAACCTTTAAATATGTAACCAAATTCTTTTTTTTAATTTATTTTTTATAAATTTGAGTTCCTAATTATCTCCCTCCCTCTAACCTCTCCCTCACACATTAAGAAGACAACCAATATGATACCTAGGATACATGTGAAGTCATTATGCAACCAAATTTCAAGTCCTCTTATTCTTTGTCAGGATTTTTACACAATGAATTCAGTTATGGTCTGAAGTCTTTATAAATGACTCAATGTAGAGAAATTTCTCTTTTACTTTACTTGTAATGGTGGTATTCTGAATGATAGATGTAAGGTGGGTTGGATTTTTTCTTGTTACCAGCCCAATTTAGAATAGGGATCTCCATAAAAACTCTGCATGTTACAGGAAGAGATTCTGTAAATAGTACTCTGTTGGAATGTGCCAAATATATTGACTGAATTCCATCATGGGTAAAATTAACTTCTTTATTAAATTTAAAATTAAAAGTTAATTTTAATCTTTTTAATCATTTTTCCAAAATTAAAGTTAATTTTAAATGTCTTTTTTTGTATAAATAATCAAATGGATTATAATCCTTTTCACATGGGAACTAGTTTTGGTGAAAGGGAATTCCTCCATATCTTTCACAAACTTTGAGTCTTTATTTGGGAATTGCTTTATGTTTGCTTTATGGTGTTTAATTCCTCTACAGAGGAGAAATTCCTGATTTGAACAAGATTCTGGATCGGGATGATGTGACAATTATGAAAAGAGCCATCTTTTCCACTCAGGTAAAAAAAAAAAAGTTTTCCCTGTTTCAGTTCAGTAATTTGGACCAGAATGAAAATAAGTGTTTTAAAATCCTGTTATAGAGAGAAAGGCAGCTTTAACACACTCACCTGAAAGTAACTTTTGCTTTCCTTCTACTCATAATCTTTTCAAGGTACCTTTTCCCTCTTGTAAATGTATGAGGTAAAATATCTGTAAAAGGCCCAATAGCAAGTTGGTGTGTTAACTGGTAGTATGATCTGTTGATATGGGGATGGTAGGGAGAATGAGATTAATCAGGTGAGCTAGCAACTGGCCCAATGATCAGGAAAAGATTTGCAAAGAACTCAAGTGTTACCACTATGATGATGACAGTACCAGGTCTGCCAGGTGGATGAACTGAAGTCTTCCATGACAGAAAGACCAATTTTCCAATTCTGCTATTGAAAAAGTAGGAAACTCATCCTAAGATTCTTCTTCAGGTGATTCCTCAATTTTTAGGCATTAGAGATTGGCCAAAAATTAATGTCTTTGGCTCTATCCTTGATAGGTAGAAGTAGAAAATTTTACACTAATTTAATGCTCTCTATCCATTGGCCATTTTCTTCTTTTCCAGAAGTAGCTAGGTGGTACAATGGATAGAACACTAGGCCTGAAATCAGGAAGGCTCAAGTTCAAATTTGGCCTCAGAAATGTATTAGATGTGTGATCCTGGGCAAGTTACTTAACTTCTTCAGTTTCTTCAACTAAAATAGAAATAATAATAGCATCAGTCTCCTAAAGGTTGTTGTGAGGATTAAATGACATAATTCCCAGCATATAGTAGGACCTTAATAAATGCATGTTTTCATTCTTCCTTCCTCCCTCCCTTCCTCTCTTTCTCCCTCTTTCTCTCATTCCCTTTCTTCCTTTTCTTTCCTACCTTCCTTCCTTCATCCCACCATTCCTTCCTCCCTTCCTCCCTCCTTTCCATACTTCCTTCCTTCCTTGCTTCCTTTCTTTTCTTTCCTTCCTCCCTCCATTCTTCTCTTCCTCCCTCATTCCCTTCCTTCCTTCCTTCCTTCCTTCCTTCCTTCCTTCCTTCCTTCCTTCCTTCCTTCCTTCCTTCCTTCCTTCCTTCCTTCCTTCCTTCCTTCCTTCCTTCCTTCCTTCCTTCCTTCCTTCCTCCTTGTAGAGGCCCTAGAGATATGGATTATCAGTGTATCTAGGTCATGAGCTTCAACTCATGCTTGCAATATCTGGCAATACCATGAACAGGTTGAGTGGTTCTAATAAATATTAATATTTTAGGAATGTTTGTGGGGCCTGTGCACCCACCATGGAACATATAGCTCTTTAAATTTCTTTTCTTTTTTCTTCAAACTTAACAAATACCTACACAAACGAACACTTCGATATACAAAGAGAAAAGAGGATCCTATATGTAATCCTGAATCTATTGTATAAAGGTCATTTTAAAAAGTATATATTAAACTTACAATAGTAACAAATACCAGTTCTACAAAAACAGCATAATTATAGGTATTATTTAAAAATGCAACATTGTATGGCATTTCAACCCTGTTGCTTCAGCAAAAAGCACCAGAACAAATTTCATTGCTAGCTTGATATTACAATGGTTACAGTGAGACTTAGCCTGGACAACCCCAGTTTTAGTAGAGGATTGCCCTGAGATCCTTTATATTTTCCATTGAGTGGAGCAGGCTTTTGGAGGAGAAGAGTCTTCAAAGGGATCTTTAATTTCTCAAGAAATAGTTTCAGTTTGACTTAGATACTCAAAATTTTCCAACTGGGGGAATGAAGTCACAAATTCACTCTCTCTCTCTCTCTCTCTCTCTCTCTCTCTCTCTCTCTCTCTCTCTCTCTCTGTCTCTCTCTCTCTGTCTCTCTCTCTCTTTCTTTCTCTCTCTCTCTCTCTCTCTCTCTCTCTGTCTCTCTGTCTCTCTCTCTCTGTCTCTCTCTCTCTCTCTGTCTCTCTCTCTCTCTCTCTCTCTCTCTCTCTCTCTCTCTCTCTCTCTCTCTCTCTCTCTCTCTGTCTGTCTATATATCTAGCTATCTATCATTTGTTGTTCTGTATTGTCTTCTTGACTCTGTGGACCACAGTGTCCATAGGAGTTTCTTGGCAAAGATAGTGGAATTTTTTGCCATTTCCTTCTCCAATCTACTTATCTATCTCTCCTGTAATGAGCTCCCCATTCCAGTTTCTAGGCCCTTATTTGATTCACCACCTGTTCAACAATAGCCCACAACTAGCTGATCTATTAACCTAGGTATATAAACTAGTAAAACAGGAAAAACTGATTTGTGAGCCCAAAGTCTTGGCATTTAGTGCTGCTAGCACAGCACTGGGCAACAACCAGGGGGAGAACAAAAGGCTGCTTGACCATTGATTGAACTCAGGTGCCCTAGGTCCTGGAAGTCTTGTATTTTAGCAGTGGATCTACGATTTAGGAAGGAAACTATAACTAAGAAATCCTTCTGCAGCTGTTGTGTCCCAGCACAGAAAAGGGTATGCCTTCTGTTCCTGGTGTCAGTGTCAGACAGCTGTTGAGCAGCCTCCTGGTTCCACAGCCATTTCCCTCTCCCTTGGATTACCTTGATTGAAATCTTCACTCCTCTCATTTCTTTTATGCCACTTTGTGCCCAGAAGCATGCCAAAATGTTCCCTTCCAGTGAGTCTGCTGTGCTCCCTGCAGGCTTATTTGAGATGTACATCCCAAGGAAAAATGTTTCTTCTTTACAAGATCATCGCATCAGTGGCAGTATAGTATAGCAGGCAATAACTGGACCTTTAATCAAAAGGCCTATATGAAGTTTCCATTCTGCCTTGACTGTGTGATGGATCCAGTCTCTTCACCTCTCAATTTTAATAGCTTCATGTACACAATGGAAAGAATACTTTTGCTATCTTCCTGGTTATGAGGAAGGTTCTTCATAAACCAGAGCATGCTAATAAATTGAAATAGCATAACAATGAAATGCTGCCAATCTGCTAATGTGGAGGCCAATCACAATTTTGGATTATCTCTGAAACTTAACTTTGTCTTCATCCTTCACCTCTAGCGACAATGCTTGCCTCCAGTGACTACTCACAATATGATTGATGATTCCACTGATCCCATCCTCAGCACCATCAGGCGGATTGGACTTTTCAATAGCCGGACAGACAGAGTCAAGGTAGAAATGATTGTTCTGATTTATGTTTTAGAAAATTAAATTCCTATTCATGACTCTTTTCTATAGGACAGAAATGAGGAGCTCAGGTTATTAAAGTAAAATCTGGGGGCAACTGGATAGCACAGTGGGTAGAGTAACAGGATTGGAGTCTGGAGGACCTAGATGCAAATCTGGCCTCAGAAACTTCTTACCTGTGTGACCCTGGGCAAGTCACCTCATCCTAATTGCCTAGTCCTTGGTGTTCTTCTCTCTTATAATTGGTACTGCCAGGAGGTAGGGTTTAAAAAAGAAAAAGAAAGAATGTTATAAGTTCATTTTACCAGAATTTTTGAAAAATGTGGTGCTTGTGCTAAACTAGATTTAGAATTTTTATTCATTAAAACCTTTGATTTCTTTCTAAATGTATTGGTCTACTTTTCTCATCTTAGAAACAACAAACTCTTTTTTAGTGAAGAACTTAAAATGTTTTAATGTCAGAATTACAAAAAAAAGAAGAAATTCCCACTGCATAATAAACTAATGGAAGACTGCATTGAATTAGGAAGACTGTACATCCTCTAAAGACTGTTTTTCCAAGTAAATCTTTAAAGCAAGCTTTATAGTTATTTGTTTCTTTACTTTTTTTTCTTTTTTTTGGACTGGGGTCTGTGATTTCATTCACAAACAAAACCCCAAGACTAGACTAGACCTCAGGATTTTTGCTGTTGCTCAACTGCTTCAGCCATTTCTTTGTGACCCCTTTTGGCTCTTTTTGGCAAAGATACTGAAGTGGTTTGCCATTTCCTTCTCTTGTTCATTTTATAGATGAGGAAATTAAGGCAAGCAAGGTCAAGTGACTTGTCCAGAGTCACACAGTGTGCACCTGGGGCCATATTTGAACTTATGATTATAAATCTTCCTTATTCCAAGCCCAGTACTTGATTCCCAGATGCATATCCTGGCTCAACCACCAAGTAAGTGTATGATTTTGGGGAAGTAACTTAATTTCTTTGGAGCTTAGTTTTCTAATATTGAAAATTAAGAGAGGAATTGAAGATCCCTAAGGTCTCGTTCACTACTCTTTGGCTAAAGGTGTTATCACTTTCCCACTGCCAATCTATGCTGTCATTTTGTTTTTCTAAAAGACCTGAACTAACTTTGAATGTAGGTAGTTTTACTCTTCTCATTCTCCTAGATGGAATATGGTCTTTCCCCAACCAAATGTTTAGTGGTCATTTTATTTTTCTAATTAAAAACATTTATTAAGTATCTTCTTTGTCCTAGGAGTTATACCAGGCACTGGAGATACAATGACAAAGATGAAACAGTTACTAGTTTCGAGGACTTTACATTTTACTAGGAGAGACAATTTCTATACTCCAGGTTGATGGTAGAATGCCTATTATGGTGGCATACAATGAATGACTGTTGGATCAAATGTGATTTTTTGAGCTAAATTATTACAAGTGTGGCTAAGACACACTATTTTATAATTCCTCATCTCTCAGTGGAGAAATGTTACTTTTAAATTTTATCCTAATTATTTTCATTTTATTCTTTATAATGGATGCATCAGATCCTTTTATTAAGCTTCCTGATGCTTATTATGGGAATAGGAGAATTATCATATATATTTGCTTCTGATTATTATGTCTTGTGAAAGCCATTTCCTATTTAATCCAAACCAACTTTGTCTTATTTTAGACTTTGTGCTAGGAAAATGTGAACTTATGAATTATAAAACCCAGATCTATATCCTTCTACACACAGTACAATGGTTATCATAATTCTTTATTTAGCTTCTCCTTCTGTAGTCCTTTTCCTCTATTTGAGGGTATTCTGAGTCCTAATGAAAATTTGAGTCCTTAAGAGTCCTTATTTTAAAAAATGCTATTAAAACAATGTTAAGGGGCAGCTAGGAGGGTCAAAGAATTGAGAACCAGGTCTGGAGATGGGAGGTCCTGGGTACAGATCTAGCCTCAGGTACCTACTACCTGCGTGACATATTATTTAACCTCAGTTGCCTAGACCTTACCACTTTTTTGCATTAGAACTAATACTTTGTAACTATTATGTTGATGGCGGAAGGTAGGGAAAGGTGGGGAAAGGAAGAGAAAGGAAGGTAGCCAGGGGGACCCCTTGCTCTGGTAGGGACATTGACCAGGTTTTTCTTTTTAGCTATAATTATGGTTTATTTAGGCCAGAAAAGGAAGGTTTGGGAAAGGCTAAAGAAAATTTGATCTCCAGCAGCTATGCAGGGATAAGGCTCTCTCCCGGGAAAAGGCTCTTCTGCAGAAAAGGCCCTTCTGCAGAAAAGGCACCCCAAACCCGTGCTTCTCACTTCTTTTATACTTTCTCAGACACCTCTCACAAAGGAAGTGGGATATGTCTGATTGAAATTGGGATAGAGAGTCTTGGTAGATGTAGTCTCTCAGGGTTCAGAGCCATTTTAAAATGCACATCCCTTCCTATGATCCTTTGGGAGACCAGTATCCCCAATGGATCAAGACAAACATAAATAAATTAACAATCACAATAAAATAAAGGTATATACATCAATTGGGGGGGGGGATGGCAATGATTTTTACAACAAAATAAAACCAAATATTTGTTGCTTTTTTTACAAAAAAATCAGGGGGTAGTCCCCCTTCGTCACAACAATATATATATATATATATATATATATATAACAAATGAATTTTTAACAAAACAAATGAATTTTTTAACAAAAATGATTTTTTTAACCAAACAAGTGAATTTCTAACCCCCCCAAAGTTCAATTTTGTGCCTCCAGGATTTCTCTCAGGATCTCCTAGAGTAGTGTGCAGTCTCCATGTGGTCTCCATGGGCATCTCCACCTGGATTCTGGGAGGCAGTAAATTTCTTTTCCTAAAAATAACTTAAACTTTGTTCATATGAAATAAAAACACATTCCCTCCTGAGGAGGATATCAAGAAATATTGAAATCACACAGGGAAACATGTCTGAGGCATGAGAAATATGAATCACTGCCAATTAAATTCATCAGAAAAAAATAGCACAAAAAGCCAAATAACTATTGGATGAAATTTCTAAACATCAAATTCCAATTTTTATGTGAAAAATTCTAAATAAGAAAAAAACACAAAATTACAACAGGACTTTGAATAATGCCAATTAAAGTAATCCATGTCCAACATCATGCACTTACCCACTCATAGCCAGGACCACAGTCAACCATCACAGCAAGAAAGTTAGGAAAAAGGGACTAGATTTTTATTCCTTGGTTTGATATATTTCTTCTTTTGTCATTTTTTCTTGTGTTGTTTCTTTTCAGTGATAGAATATGGAGCCAGAATAGCCAATTGTTAGGTATTTGATATAAATTTCACAAGGAGTGTGGTTGAAGAAGTTCTGCATCTTAACATATGTTAAATGCCTCAACCTCAAGTCTCACATTAGGTTCAAGTCCTTTTTTTTAATGGCATAGAAGTTTCAACAAGTCTCAGCAATGCTAGTAGGATTGATTTCTTTTTTTGCCCTGTATGCTCTTTTGGCACCATTCAGGTTAAATATGTGCTTCTGTGGCACTGTGTAGATATATCTTTGCTCCTTTGGCACTGTGTTTCCCTTATACCCCCACTACATTTATTGAGCCAATAGAATCGCAAGCTAAATCTGGTGTGCTCCTCACTATAGACCTGGAAGCTCCAGCTTCCAAAAGACAATCATAATAGGTGTTACCAACTTAACATCACATGAGGCTCATCAGTAGGGGGGGAGGGCACTGGATAGGAACAATGGGCAGTAAGACATCACAGTCTGGAAAATAAAAGGTTGTATTTTCTGATTCCTGTGCCCCAACCCCCCCCTTCCCCCTGCATACCTTTATAATTTGTGGGTGGTTCTTTGGGCTCTCCCCAGAGGGGCATTAGCACCCTGAGTAATTCGGGGATGAGCTCCACTTAAGAGATATTATTGTGGGGTCATTTGAATTGAGTTGTCTGACTGATTCATGTTCCCAGAATTATCATTCCTGAAATTGCGATTCCTGAAAGTATTCCTGTTATTATTCTGATAGTTGTTGTTCCTGAAATTATTGTTTCTATAGTTGTTGTTCCTGAAATCATTATTAGTATTATTATTCCAGTAGGTATTTATTCCTGATTGCCTGGAATAGATTTCTACAATTCATCATGTGGCCCTTCTCACAGAAGTAGCAGGTCAAGGACTGACATTTAAATTCTTGGAGAGGGGCAAGTGGTATTGGTGAAGTATCATGCCCTCTTTCCTTTTTATGTATTTTATCACAAAGTTTTCAGGTCCTTTTGTATTATTTCCAATTAATTGTTAGTTTCTGCCGTTTTTTTCTGCATGTCCTTTTGAGACATACATAGCAGAACTTCTCAACTCTTCCAGATTCATCTCTGGTCATTTTGGACTATATGTTTTAAAATAATCTTGGACCACCCTGCAAGAATTATTAAAAAATTGACGCCGTATTTGTCTGATATCCCTTTCAATAGAAAGGTCCAGATCAAGGTACCGACCTCCCAGGTCAATGAGCCAATCCATAAAATGGGAGATTGTTTCATCATTAGATTGTGTAAGGTGGTCAAATTTTGTTCAAATATCTGGTCTTTCAGCACATTCTCACATTGCCTTGAGAATGGCTTCCCTGGCATTATTTAACTGTGAGTATTGTACAGGAATATTATAGTCTCAATGAAGATCTTGAGGTGGCCAGTGTACTGCATTGCACCCTTGGGCTTTGTTAACCTGAGAGGTGATGTTATTTCTCTCATGTTCTGTTAGAAAGGCCTGAAGTAATTCTTCAACATCCTTATGAGAAGAATCATACTAGAAGAATATATTGGCCATCTTTTTCATTACAGCAATCAGTTTGTCTTCAAAGCTAGATATGTCTTTTTTAAATTCCTTTATATTCTTGGGTGTGAAAGGAGTTTGTTCCCTTAAGTTTACCACATCCCCAGTTCCTCCTATTGAGGGCACTTCTCTAAGGGGAAAATACCATCTCAGGACTCATTCTATGGTCTGTTTCTTTTGAGTCATTTGTGTGCTGACTGAGGCAGTATAAGGTTTCCTTATTGGGGGAAACCTTATTGGTCATGGACTGAGAGAAGGGACAGGAGATGAAGGGGCATTGGGAGAGGGAGCAGGGGAGTTGGGAGAAGAAGCAGGGGAGGGAGGGTTGGCCAGGAGGTGCACAACACAAGAGAGGAGTCTTTCCACCTGATACATCTGAGAAGGATCTGTCTCTATTTTAGGAGAAATAGGATCTTCTTCTCTCAGTAATTTGGGAACAGGTTTGCAAAAATTTGAATTAGAATTAGACACTTCAATAGGATCCTCCTTTCCCACTTTTCCATGCAAAGAGTGTTTGAAATTTTCTAATTGATTTTGTATTGCTGCTTGTATTTTTGCTTGCATTTTCCAATTTGCAGATTTTGCATCTTAATATTAAGAATTAGGCATAGCAGATTTCCTAGAAGCATTATGAAAAAGGAGGCATTAGAGGTTTCCAATTTGGCAAAGGCCAAAAAGCTTTCATATAGGGTAACAAACATGTTGCTTTAATTAATTTGTTTGTTTATTTATTTATTTGTGATAATGTAGGAAAAACTTTTTGCTATATGTATTATATAGTTTTATCGGTGCTGCCCTCTGTTGGCAGAAAGGCAGACTACAACTCAGCAGAAAGAGGGAGAACTTTAGTGCTCAGTGTTGGCCTCTAGTAGCCGGAGGAGCAAATTGCTAAGGGGGGATGGGAGTTGGAAAAGGGAAAAGGGGGTGGAGTTAACTGAACCAGAATGGAGGAAGGGGGTGGAGTTAACGCACTCCAGAGTGCTTTGCTTTAAAAGTAGTTGGGTTTAGGCAGTTAAGGTTGGGGGCAATCAGGGAGTTTTTGAAGCAGGTTGGGGTGGGTGGAAGAGGGAGAGGGACCAGGGGTTTGTCCTGGACCCCTGCTGGTTTCCTTAGTCAGATCCCCTGCTTGGTCTTAGCCTGGCAGAGGTGAGGGGGATCCTGGGAGGAGTGTAGGGGCAAAGAATACCAGGAACCCTTGTTAAGGCAGAGGAGCTGGCATGGGTTGAAACTGCTTAGTAGGGGAAAGGGACAGGTAAAAAATTAAAAAAAAATTAAAATAGTCCATATTTGCTTCCTCCCTCCCTTTAAGAAATAATGTATGAATAGATGGAGTCCAAATTCAGACTAAAATATAGGGTTCTTCATTTTATTTGCTCCTTACATTTTTTTTCTAATGAAAAGTAATTGCCTTGTTTCACAGCATGACAAACAGGGAAATGTTTATTATATGATGATATATGTACAACCTATATCATATTACCTGCCTTCTTGGGGAGGCAGGAAGGGTGGGTAAAAGGACAAAAAAAGAACAAAATGTGGATTTTGGGACATAGCTAATGTGAGAAATTGTTTCTCTTGGGTAAGTTTTATATTTATTATCATTTATTACATATAACAAATTATATTATATTATTGTTATGTCATATAACATACAAATAAAAATAAATGGCAACAAAAAGAAACAATGTATGACTATTTAATCATTGCAATGGATATTTTAAATGAATATAACAAGACTCACATGTAAATTAATATGGTTCTAAAACCACATTACCAGTTGATTAGAAGGTTACAAGTTTGCTCCAACTATCATGTTATTGCTTGAGACCTTTTTGGAAATTTGTCAAAATTGTCTTTAGAATCCATTAATGAGTTGTATAATCAACAATTCCAATACATTATAATGAGGCCTCATTTAAAAAATAATAAACTTGTTTCTTTGTTTTTGCTTAGGTGGATTCCCAACTTTGTCCCTAACCTTATTCATTAGACTGATGACTATGGGTTATTTCCAAAAAAATTAAATTCAGCTTCAAAGGTCTAAGATTTTCCTTCCCTGAAGATATTAATAAGAAATGTGAAGCTGACTCAGAAGTTATTACAGTGTTCTGGGCATTGATGATATCCCTAAAATAAGTGCATAAGTCCCCAAGATGACTCATTGAAGTTCTTTGCTTATTTGGATGTTTGAGTTCTTATCTGATAAAAGTCAGCTATGTTGCTGCTTGATAATTGAAGCTCATTTCTAAGAACTACTGTACAGAAAGAGAAAGTGTATGAGAATCGCCAAATTATATTTCAGAAAGAGTCATTATCATAATCATCAAATAAACAACTCAGTTTCATGAGAGTTTAAAAAAAGTAAATGTGAAGAAGGCTAAAAAAATACTTTCAATCAGAAATCAGGTCCAGTGACATGGGCCAAAAAGTTGGTTTTTTGAAAGTTGGACTTTCCAAAAAGCAGATTAGTCTAATAAACATTAATTAAGCACCTCCCATGAACTAAACCCAGTCCTAAATTCTAGGGATACAAAGAAAGGCAAAAGAAGGTAGCTAGGTGATGCAGAGGATACAGTGCAGGGATCAGAATCAGAAGGAATTTCACAAATAGCCCCATCTGAAGCTCACATGAAAGTTCTTATTTTGTCAGTCAGTTTGCAATGATAATAATCTAGAATCTCATTGGGAGTGAATTCCAATTATTTTATTCTTTCATATCTTCTATAAAAATTAAGATAATCTATCAACAAGCTTTTATTAAGGGACTACTATCTACTGGGCACCATTTGGTACTAGAGATACAAAGACAAAAATGAAACAGTCCTTGTCCTCAAGAAACTTGTAGCAAGGGAGAGGACATGGACATAGAACATGAATACACATAAATATGTAGGCAGCTCAGTGGCACAGTGATTAGAGTGCCTGGACTGGAACCAGGAAGCCTAATCATGCTACGTTCAAATCCAGCCCCAGATACTTACTAACTTTGTGACACTGGACAAATCACTCAGCCCTGTTTTCCTCAGTTTCCTTGTCTATAAAATGAGCCAGAGAAGAAAATGGCACACCATTCCAGTATCTTTGCCAAGAAAATCCCCAAAGGTGACACAAAGAGCTGGGCAATCCACATGGGGTCTTGAAGAGTTGGGTAGGATCTGAAACTGAAATGACTGAATAACACAACACAACAACAACACAAAATATATAAAAAATAAACATAGAATTAAGTGGATGAGATTCATGTAAGGAGTTGGCCCTTCAGCTGAGTTTTCAAGAAAACAGTCTTCTACAAGCTACAGTTGAGAAGGGAGTGCATTGAAAATGGAATGCCATATGTGAGGAATCACCAGAAAGCCCGTCTGACTCAACTGCAAAATGCTAGAAGGGATATAATACCAAGGCTAAAAAGGGAAGAGGGAGGCCATGCTCTAAAAAAAATTTTAAAAATGTCAAAAAGTCAAAGAAAGGATTATAAATGTATTTGATCTCAAAAGCAATAAGGTACCTTTATGCTTTAATTTCCTCCTTTCCTTTTGTTTCTTTTTTCTCATATGAGTTTTGCTTAACCAGGTGATTTTACATCCAGAATTCCTTTCTTCAACCAGTCCATTATTACCTATGGATTATGAAGAGTTCGTCAGAGGCTGTCATCTTGGAGTCTTTCCATCATACTATGAACCCTGGGGTTATACTCCAGGTTGGAAATATAAGTAAAAATTGTGTGTGTGTGTGTGTGTGTGTGTGTGTGTGTGTGTGTGTGTAATTTTTACTATATTATGCATTTCTATTCTCATCTATTATTATAAATAATGGGGCATTGACATGAATAATAGCTCACATTTAGAGAATGCTTTAAGGTTTGTAGAGTATTTTACATGAATTATCTCTTGAGCCTCAGAATAACCCCAAAAGATAAATAATTTAATATTCCCTTTAAGATGAGGAAACAGGCAGAAGTATAGGGTCACAGCTAGTAAGTGTCTGAGATTGGATATGAATCTAGGAATTCCTTACTCTAAATGCAATCTGCTTAGTTTCTTCTATGTTAGGGGTCTTAATTTTCTTTGTGGGTCATGTACTCCTTCAGCAGTCTAGAGAAGACCATGAATGCTTCCAGAATGTTTTTAAGTGTACAAAATAAAACCCATAGGATTACAAAGGAAACCAATGATATTAAAATATAGCTACCAAACTTTTTAAAAACAAGCTTATGGATCACAGGAAAAAGAGGTCTTTTTTACATATAGACCTATACACACACATGCCCCTTTTATCTTCTTGGTATATTCATCTGAAAAAAGAATAGGTATTTAAATAATAGAATATAATGGTCCAATCATTGTTCCCTAAAATAACTTCCAGAGTGTATACTTTTAAGTGTAACATAATAGCACAACCCAGGAGTACATTTTGTAACCATTCAGGAATTTTTTACAGTTTGCAGTCTCTGAATGGGAACATTTATTTTAAACTAAGGTTATTATAATTTATTTTCTATGTGTGGTATCTTAGCTCCATTTTGTGTTATGTTCAGGAGTGTGTAACAAAAACGAAACTCTGATTTTAGTGAGTTCATTGTCTAATACTTTGTAGACAATGTGGGCATAAAAATATACTGAGGCAAAGTAAAGTGCTATTTAAGTGTTTTTAGTTTATACTAATCTTCTCCCTTTCCCCCCAACCCCACGCTAAAATTAAAAAGTAGCTGTTATTTGCCCTCTGAATAATTTCTGTAATTTTATAATTTTATCTGTTTCTAGTTTAAATAATTAAAAAATTATATTGCATTGTTTCGACCATTTTTTTGCTTTTATGTAATGGCTATATATATATATATATATATGTATATATATATATATTTTTTTTTTTAAATAAACCCTTACCTTCTGTCTTGGAATCAATACTGTGTATTGGTTCCAAGGCAGAAGAGGGCTAGGCAATGGGGTTTAAGTAACTTGCCCAAGGTCACACAGCTGGGAAGTGTCTGAGGCCAGATTTGAACCTAAGACCTCTAATCTTTAGGCCTGGCTCTCAATCCACTGAGCCACCCAGCTGCCCCCAGCAATATATATTTTGAAATCCCTAGTATATTAATAACTGTGCTGTATAATCTTTCCTAAGAGAGGCAGAAAAAATTATTTAAATTTCTGTTTTCTTAGTACCTAAAGCTCAAGCATTCTTTCTCCTTTTTTTTTTCTGAAGGAAAATACACTTTTCCAAAAACCAAAAACCCCAAGGCCCTAAGAAATTTAATTCTCTTGTAAGCCAGGAAACTATTAGGATACCTGCCATAGCTAAAATGTGAATATTCAACAAACCTACCATTTAAATAGTTTCCAAGTTCTCAACCCATAGAACATACCTGCAATTAATAAAAAAATTAATTCTATAATTTTGTTTTGCCCTCATACAAATAAACAGAGATATGTTTCAGAAATAGTATATAAAGTATATTGTGCTGCCTATAATTTTCTATCTAAATGGAATTAACTAAGATTAAAATAAAAAAGAATCTATCTTTCATTTCACCATGCTTAATTTCACCTAAATCCTGTGCTCTATTCTCTATATCACTATTCAATGTATTCTGGGCTCAACTGATATTCAGATATATCAAACAAGCTGAGGACTCTTCTACAAATTTCTTTGATGGTAAAGATGAAAATGGCTAGATATCCATTGCTTAGGGTTAAAATCTTGATTTCTATTAAAATACAAATTGTATTTGTCAGAGATAGCATAACACTTTAAATCTTATGAATATGTTATAGCATAATAATGTATTATAGCATAATAATGTAAAAAATGTATTAAACAATTTTTTTCTTGCCTTAATTGAAAGAAAATGAGAACTTGAATCCATTAGTACCTATGGAGTGGAAAAGGGTTGATAGCAAGGGAGAAAATTGGGAAATGTTAAAGATAAACTTTTCCCACTTCACAGATTTAGAACCAGACCCATATATGGTACAAATAAACAAATGTGTTCTAGATGAAGGAAAATGTCAACCATCTTTTCTGCCTAGAAAATAATTTTTGGGGGTGGAGGGCACTGGATTAAATGGAAACTATAGCCTATTTTCTCCACAAAATAATTGTTATATGTGTAAAGTTGAATCTTTCCCCCTATCTATTGACAGCCGAATGCACCGTGATGGGTATTCCTAGTGTGACAACAAACCTCTCTGGCTTTGGTTGTTTCATGCAGGAGCATGTAACTGACCCAGCTGCTTATGGTAAATTTTTATCATTAACCCAAACCTGGAACAAGATGGATTAAATATATGTACATATGTCTGGGGGTAAGGAGCTGGGGGGTGGGGCTTATATGGCATGAAGGTTATAGTTTGGGCACTTGGTCCCTAAAAGGTTCACCATCACTACTCTAAAAATGAATTATGCAAATGAGCAATTTAATTATTTGTTAGTCCACATTAAATTGGATTTACAGTGCTATACTAGTATAGTTGCCTATGTTTTATTTAAATGCATTTGCTCATTAGATAGACACCCTACCAACAGAGAAATAGGAACTTAAGACAACTGTACAGTTATTCAGGTTTGTTTATATGTTTCTCTTAATATCAGAAGATGTGAGATGAGGTGCAAGAATTGCATTAATTCAACATCAGTAGAAATACTTTTGGTATGTCACAATTACATATATATGTATAAGCATATGTATACATATATTTATTTACATATATACATGTATATATTTGAATAAAATCAATGATTATAAAATAAATCAGGCTACAGCTAAGTCGCCTAGCAACAGATAAAGCTAGAAAATACCATTAAGCTTTGATCATACATGACCATTTCTTCTTTAATATCTTTATGGCTATAAGTCTGCTGTCATACTCATGTTCTGTCACATTACTGTGATACTCCAATGATAGTAGCTCTTTACTTTTCGCCAAGTGTAGCTAGTTAGACGAACGTTACAGAGAAAGTAAAAGACCGTGGAAAAATGGGTAGATTATAAGGCAAGGAGGAAAATGGATGGTAATCTATAGGAAGAAGGAAAAAAGACAATAATATAAATAGGTCAAAGGGGGAGGAAGGAAAAAGAATAGAAAGGCAAAGCAGAGAGACAACTTATGGCACAAAAAAATAGAAATTTTTACTAGTATTTTGGTTTTTATTCCCTTTAGGAATTTATATTGTTGACAGGAGGTTCTGCTCACCAGACGAGTCCTGCAATCAGCTTACTCAATTTCTCTATGGATTCTGCAAACAGTCTCGGCGTCAGAGGATTATTCAAAGGAACAGAACTGAAAGACTCTCTGATTTGTTAGACTGGAAATACTTAGGCAGGGTAAGTGAACATTAGATATTGAGCCAGATTTAGATAGTCAGGGCCTTTTCCCAGCCTCAAAAATGTGCATCGCCAACCACCTGACCAACTGGGCCAACTGCTCCCATTGTGCCACCTCATTAGGTAAACTGGGTCTCATGAACTGTCAAGAATTAACAGAAGATCTGTGTGAGGAAGGACTGTCAAGGGTGCTGAAGGAGGTAGATTCTGGTTGCCATCCTTACCTCACAGTTAACTCAATCATAATTGTCCCAAGTTTTTCACTGGAATCCTTCTTTATTGTCAAGAAATTCCCTTTCACCCTAGATCTCTTCCTTTCATATTCTTTCTATCTTTTCGTGTTCTCTGAAACCTTTCTTTCTCCTGAAGACAACCTATCTCTTGATACTCTTTCTAAGGATGGTGCTACTTTTCTCAGACATCCTGAAATACAGGTCCAAGAGAGAGGAATTTGGGCACTCCTTCTCCATTGCCACTTTCAGTCTCTTTCTGTCAATATAACTTAGCAGACACTTCATTTCTTTTAAAATTCATTCCATCCTGTCCAGATCTTTGTTGCTGTAATCTCTGAACTTGCAGGTATCAGTCAGTCTCTCTACTTTCTATTTAAACTCAATACTTAACTCATGTTTGTTTTCTGACTTCTGTTCCCTGCTCTACTTCAAACACCCTCATATTCTACTTCTCCAACTCTCATGACCTTTTTCTTCAACCTACCTGAACCATGCATGAAAGTGATCAAAACTTAGGCCAGTGGTTTCCAAATTTTATGTAACAATTCTTCCCAAGAAATTATTTTTTCTATTGGTCTTTATGGCTTTCTCTATATTTTCCTTTTGAATTTGAGTTGTTTGGATATGCCTCTCTTTTTTAAAAATGTTGGGCATATATTTTGGTAAATATTCATTCTTTAAGTATTCATTCCTATTGGCATGAAATTGGATATAGTAGTTTTCAAAACATTTTCTTTAGGTCCTTTCTATTTTGTTGTTCTTTTTATTGTAAATCTCCAGTCACTTCTTTTTTGGACAATTTTGATTTTTTAACTTATGCAGTAATAGGGAGTCATTGAAGATTTGGAATGGGATCAGGAGTGGCCTGGTCAAATTTGTCTATCTATCTATCTATCTATCTATCTATCTATCTATCTATCTATCTATATCTATCTATAGTTAAGAAAAACACCTCTTATGGGCAGCAATCTCAGTGGATTGAGAATCAGTCCTGGAAATGGGGGGGCCCTGAGTTCAAATCTGGCCTCAGACACTTCCTTGCTGTGTGACCCTGGGCAAGTCACTTAACCCCCATTGTCTAGCCCTTACTGCTCATCTACCTTGGAACCAATACACAGTATTGATTCCAAGACTGAAGGTAAAGTTTTTTTTTAAGTAATAATTAGCTGATAGGTCCATATACTCTAGTCTTGTCAGTCCATAATGGGCATAACATGTTCAGTTCTAGGTGGTTCAATTTAGGAAGGAAAATGATAAGTAAGAGAACATTTACAGAAAGGAAACCAAAATACTAAAAGACTTTTAGTCCATATCATGTAAAAAGAACTGAGATTGTTTATCTTAGAGAAGAGAAGAAAGAGGTAAGAAATATGATAGCTGTTCTCAAGTCTCCTTTGTGGAAAGAACAGAAACAAAATAAGACTTGACTGGTTCTGCCTTCATAATCTCATTTACTTTGCTCTATCCTAAACAATTGCCTTGTCCCTTCTGGGATCTTACTCTTAACTCTAATAGAAACTTAAAACATTCTTTTTTACTCTCTTTAGCATGGACTTGCCAGTTTTAGCTCTTTCTAGGCACTTTGGTAACCCTGGCATTACTCTTAGAGTGGATGATGCTATTCTTTCATGGTCATCCTCTGTGACCTGCCTTTGCTTCTATCTTCCAAACAGTTCTTTTAAAATTTTGAATTTATAAATGGAATTTCTACTGAGCCACACCAGTCTTTAGGTACCTTGAGTGCGGAGACCCAATTTTTTGTCTCTATATCTCTAAGAGCTAACATTGTGTCTGGCATTTAGTAAACGTTTGTTGATTGATTGATTTAAATATATTCTCCCCACCTTTTTAATATCAGAGTGCCTTCTGCAAAAATTTGGAACATTGGACCTTGGCTTTTCTCTGAACATTTTGAATTTGGCTTTCCCAACATCTAAAATGCATTCTAGACTATTCTTCTCTAGCATGATAACATTTAGTAGACACTCTCATCCACGGTTCTTTTCCTTGCTTCTGCAACAACACTTCCTTATTTAGAGTTGAACTAGACAAAATCGGGTCCAGGGTAGCAGTTCCCCTCATTTCTTTCTCAGATATATTTTTTTTAAATATATTTTATTTGATCATTTCCAAGCATTATTCGTTAAAGACATAGATCATTTTCTTTTCCTCCCCCCCACCCCCATAGCCGACGCGTAAGTCCACTGGGCATTAGATGTTTTCTTGATTTGAACCCATTGCTTTGTTGATAGTATTTGCATTAGAGTGTTCATTTAAAGTCTATCCTCTTTCATGTCCCCTCAACCTCTGTATTCAGGCAGTTGCTTTTTCTCGGTGTTTCCACTCCCATAGTTTATCCTTTGCTTATGAATGGTGTTTTTTTTTCTCCTGGATCCCTGAAAGTTGTTCAGGGACATTACACCGCCCCTAGTGGAGAAGTCCATTACGTTCGATTATACCACAGTGTATTAGTCTCTGTGTACAATGTTCTCCTGGTTCTGCTCCTCTCGCTCTGCATCACTTCCTGGAGGTTGTTCCAGTCTCCATGGAACTTCTCCACTTTATTATTCCTTTGAGCACAATAGTATTCCATCACCAACATATACCACAGTTTGTTCAGCCATTCCCCAATTGATGGGCATCCCCTCGTTTTCCAGTCTTTCTCAGATATTTTGTAACTCGTTCTCATGCCTTGAACTCCATCTGTTTGATTTCTCGAGGAGATCTTGAACACTAAAATTCCGAGAAATTAGGTTCAACAGGGATGGTGAGCTAAGAAGCAAGGCTCATCCTGGACATGCTAGTCTTGCTTTTATTTCTTACCGTGAATTGCAGATGTAGGTGATTTAGGAATTTCTCCAGTCACTCCCAAAGATCTAGTAGGGCAAGAGGGAGGAGGTATATTAGATGGCTAGAAATGAATGGCTCCATGAAGGAAAATGTGATTCATTTTCTTTCCTTTTACTTTACATAAAACCTCTGATTACATCATCCTAAATATCCAAGTCTGCTGGATGTTGAGGGAGTTGTAAGTCAGAAAAAATGAGTCTAATAACGTGATAAGAGCTAAGCATAGCCGAGGGTATGAGAAGTTCATAAAGGAATATGAAGAATTAGGATACCTAATTGAATTATACCATTAAAATTAATTAACCCATTTTATATCTCATATGCATATGCACGAGTTTAATTTTATATTAAATGGAGGTATAGGAAGGTTTACTGAAAAGCAAGGAGAAAAGTCCCTAGTATGAACCATAGATGATATGTTTTTACATTGTGAGTGATAAGCTTTTTTGTCTCCTAACTAAATTCCGAATCTGGCCAGCCCCAACTGCTTGAAGACATGGGGCAAGCAGACTAAATAGTGTAACACCATAGACTTTGATGAAGAATAAGGTGCCAGAAAGACTGACAAAAACTTGGATACTACCCCGGTCGAGAGCCACCTGGTGGGCAAATCAGATCTTGTTTTCTTCTTGGATAAAAGAGAATGCCTTCACTGATTTAAGCAAGGCAGTGCCTGAGGAAATTTGTATTGTTTGCAGGGCTACAAGTTTCTCCAATATGAGAGAAAAATGAAATTGTCATTTAAGAAATGTTTCAAAACCCATAAATGTATGAAGAACGTATAAAAATTATTTTTAACTTGTAAAAGTGTTTTTCTTTTGTAGTACTACATGCATGCCAGACACCTGACCCTGAGCAGAGCTTTTCCAGATAAATTTCATGTTGAATCTTCACCAACGGTAAAAAAAAAATAATGATAATTAAATATTTAAACTATTAGGATTCAATTTAATTGCTGACAAAACCGACATATAGTATTTCTCTACATTCAAATCAGAGCAAATAGGGAGAGAAAAAATAACTATTGATTAAGCACTATAGAAATGAAAAGATTTTATATACAGGGCAGGACTGGTTGCAGGTAATTCTTCTGGCAATCAGGCAAGTCCATCATTAGGAATCTAGGGCTCTCTATATCTAAAGACTGGTTAGCTCCCTCCCTTCTACCAAAAAGAGTTGTCCCAACTTCAATGACTGCCAAGGATCAGAAGTGCTGCCTGAGTCTCAGTTTCCAAAAAAGAACCTGGTAGAGGAGAAGGAATTAATGAAGTAGTCAATTTTTGTCAAGTATATCCCTTGTATTAAAAACTCCTTTTTGATACAAAAGACCCAGATCACATTGGGAACTCTCACCTCTTTCTTTATCCCAACATAGGTGGAATCTGGGAATATCAGTATTGTACAAGACTAGCTACAAGCTAGGAAGAGCAAAAATGGACCTAATTAAAAGAGATAATCAGGGAAACTAAAATTTCCTAAGATGTATCATAGACAATGAAGTAATATTCAAATTCTTACAGCAAGTTTCTTTGATAAAGGCCTCATTTTTTCAAATATGTAGGAGCTGAGTCAAATTTATAAAAATAGGAGTCATTCCCCATTTGATCAATGGTCAAAGGTTATGAACAGTTTTTAGAAAAAGAAATAAAAACTATCTATAATCAGATAAAAAAGCTTTAAATCATTAATGGTTAGGGAAATGCAAATTAAAACAACTTTGAGGTATCACCTCATATCTACCAGAAAAATGCTGGTGGGGACAAGGGAAAATAGGTGCACTAAACTAATCAAATCATTCTGGAGAAACTTTTGGAACTATGTTCAAAGGGTTATAAAACTGTGTATGTCCTTAAGTCTAGCAATACCACTACTACATCTGTATATTCATACATATATATGTATAGACATATATATATATATATAACTTATACGTATTATATATAGTAAAGTTGTGGTGGCAAAGTATTGGAAATTGAGAGAATACTCTTCAATTTAAAAATGGCCAAATAAGTTGTGGCAAATAATTATGATGGAGTAATATCATACTATAGGAAATGGTGAGCAAAATGGTTTCCAAAACCATGAGAAGATCTATATGAATTAATACAAAAAGAAGTAAGCAGAGATAGGAGATCATTGTACATAGTGGTAACAACATTGTAATGATGATCAACTATGACTTAGTTGTTCTGATCAATATGATCCAAAACAATTCCAAAAGATTTATTATAAAAAAGTACTTTCTACCTCCATAGAAAGAAATGATGATTTCTGAGTACAAATTGAAGTATATAGTTTTTTTCACTTTCTTTATTTTTCCTGCTTTTTTGTAATATAGCTAATGTAGAAATGTCTTACAAGATTTCACATATATAATTATATTCATGTTATTTGCCATCACAGTGGACAGGGAAGGGAAGGAAAGGAGAGAATTTCAAACTCATTTTTTTTAAAAAGAGGGTTAAAAATAAATAATAGAATTGTTTAAAAGTAAAAAAGGATAGCTAAAAGATCCCTTTTATAAAGTCTCAGGTTCTCAAGGAACAAAACAAAAATTGTACTTACAGATTAATGGACATGAAAAGGACTTCTATATGAGTCCATATAGAAATAAAAAAAATGCCCCCAATTTGCTTTTGCCAAAAGTTTTGAGTGGATTCAGGCCATCCCTGGTTTTGCCTTCTAATTATTAAAGGAATCATTGTCACCTTTAGATGTGCCAACTCTCCCATCCAGAAAATGTTCCTGACCTAATAATTAACTCATTACAAAGAGGCTCTATCAATAGAAGAAAATTTGAAGTGATCAACATAGGATCATAGATTTAGAGCAAGAAAGGATCTCAGAGGCTATCTAATCCAATGCCTTCCTTTTATATATTCCTGGAACCCAAGGCCATCAAATTTTGGAGGTTTTATGTGGACTAAGTAGGCAACAGAGCTGACATTTGAACCTAAGTTCTTGGACTTCAAACACTTTTAGCACTTTCCACTGCACAAATTACTGGGCTCCAGAGATAAGAGGTCCTGGATTTAAATCTAACCTCAGACACTTCCTAGCTGTGTGATTGTGGGCAAGTAATTTAACCCTCTGCCTAGCCCTTACCATTCTTCTGCCTTAGAATCAAGAAGGAAATAAGGGTTTAAAAAAAAAATCACCAGACTTTTCAAGTTGTTTATTTTTCTCTTGAGCAGCCAGTAAAATCAG
This sequence comes from Monodelphis domestica, assembly GCF_027887165.1. Lineage (NCBI taxonomy): Eukaryota > Metazoa > Chordata > Mammalia > Didelphimorphia > Didelphidae > Monodelphis > Monodelphis domestica. The sequence continues at coordinate 132,327,008 of NC_077231.1, read as the reverse complement.
AATAAACTGTAGATTAATGGCACCTGGGCTAACACTGAGAAATATAATGTCATATACATTATTAAATAAGTAAATGGGAGACTCTGCTAAGTAGACTTGTGCTAAGGGAGGCTGACCAGTACGGCCATTTTTTTTTGTATAAATGAAACTAACCAGTCATTATAATGTTTGTTTCTAGCAGACACAAGGTTTTAAATTTCCAAGGCCTTCATCAGTGCCACCATCACCTACAAGCTCTCAGCATTCCAGTCCTCAAGCCAGTGATGTGGAAGATGAGGATGAAAGATATGATGAAGAAGAGGAGGCTGAAAGGGATCGCTTGAATATTAAATCTCCATTTATTTTGGGTCAAGTTCCTCATGAAAAGAAAAAACAACATGGCGAACACAAGAATTGATTTTCTCTCCTGTCCTTTTCTCATATCTGTTTATCTTCTGTAAGACAGTAACTTCAAAACAGAAAGTACATAGTCATTAAAGATCATTGTCTATTAAGGGACCTAAACTAACATAACTAAAATTTTCTTTAAAGAAATGAAAAAAAATTTTGACAAAGTGTTTTTTCTCTTATAATTAGTAATAATGGAAAACTAGTCACTACTGAAAAGGTGGAAGAGATCAAAATACATGGAATTTTATTTCTACTATCCTCAGAATAAAAGCCAATAAATAAAATCCATTGTTTTATTTGCCTTGGGTTTGCTTTATCTATTATCCCTGATTCTTCTACCCAAATGTCTTTAGGCAATAAACTAAAAATTTGGAAAGGAAAACATTTCATCTGGAAAGACAGACAATAATGAAAAATGCTTTTTTAAAAACATTAACAAATTTTCTTTCAATATTGTTGATTTTTGAGAATCATAACCAAATATCACCTATTATATCCAACTGGGAGTATATTCTCTCCTTTTAGTTTATATGAAGACTCTTGTCATACACAAAGAAATGATCATTTTTGGTCCTAAAGAATTCATTTTAATTTCACAAGCCAAAATTCATTTTCCAAATGGTGATGGAAGATATTCCCTCTCTCAGACATAAACTAGAACAAAGAGTTTAAAAATCACTTACGTTGAAATGATAATTCTTTGCATAGGCTTCTCCTTCCATAGGAAATAAATGGCGAAATCAAAATAATGTCTTATTGTGATGTGAAACCACCAGTGTAAAAGACTGAGCACACAGTCATTATAGCAACTGAGATTCATGTTATATTTCACATGCATTAATTATCTCATTTATTCCTCACAACGATCCTGTGATGTAGGTCCCGCGGTGATTATGGTACCCACTTCACAGATGAGTAAACTCAAACCTGAGCGATTATGAACAGCTTAATTAGCTATTATGGATCAAAGCTCTTCTAAATCCAAGTCCAGAGGTCTTTCCAGTAAGCCATGCTGACTCAGCGTTAACTTTAATAGGTAGACAATGACTATAAACTAATTTTGTTGTTGTTAAGTTTATAAACCTAAGCATATCTGTAGCATGTATGGTCTTCAGTCTTACTTACTTGGCACACCCTGTGTTCAATACTGCCAAATTATACAGATAATTATTTCAATTTATTGTTGTGTTTCATTTCAATTAATCAATAAACATTTATTAAGAATGGATGGATGATGGAGCAGCTATGTGGTTCTCAGTGGATAGAGAATCAGGTCTAGAAAAGGGAGGTCTTGGGTTCAAATCCAGCCTCAGATACTTCATAGCTATAGGACCCTGTGCAAGTCACTAAACCCCAATTGCCTAGTCTTTCGTGCTGTAGGACAAGCATCAGATAAGAGGAGGCATTTGTGCTGTGTTCTCGTTAAGCAGAATTATTATATGGGTGCTTTATAATGAATAATCAATAATTTCTGGAGAAGAACTTCATTCACAGTTATTAGATTCAGGGGACGTGTTCAGACATAATTGTTAATCACTTCAAAAAAAGATTTTCTTTGTTGGCTGACATTAAACCTACTAGATGTATGAGGATTGATACAAATATATGTGTATATATAAATGTATACACAGACATATATACACACAACACATGTGCATTTTTGCAGTGTGGCATAGTAGAAAGAGTATTAGCCATGATTCTAATCCCAACTCCACTGTTATGCTGTATGTCCCTTAGACAACTCATTTCCACACTGAAGCCTTAGTTTCTTCATCTGTAAAATGATGGTTAGATTAAATGATTCTAAGGTCCTTTGTAATTCTAATGTTCTGTGGTTCCACAAATATTAGTAAATATTGGCAGCTTCCATTCTTATGATGTTAGAATTGAAACTAATTCTAAAATTCCAATTATAAATATTATTGAGGATACTCATGGGATTATTCCATAGAAATGAACTATAAGGCAATGCTACATTATATGAGGTTTAATGGTTGGAAATACTTGCTATTCTTTTCATTTAAAACCCTAGTCTGAGAAAAAATATACATGGATCCTTTCATCCTGCCCCTGGATCAAATAAGACTATGCTTTTCATTGCATGTTTATGTTTACTAAACCACTAAAAAGTTATATCTGGAAATACTTCTTAATGGAGCTATTTGGGGGCATTTAATATAAATAATTCTAATTTAACTAATTTATTTTAAAAATGTAATAAAATCTGTGCTTTTACTCAGCAATATCACATATCTTTTCCCCAAGATAATAAGGAAAAAAGAAAAAGAATCTATATGTTCTATAATTCTTATACCAGATCCTTTTGTGGTGGCAAAGAACTGGAAATTGAAGGATTGCCAATCAATTGGAGAATGGTAAACAGGTTGTGGCATACAATTGTGATAGATTACAACTGCAAGATAAGGAATGATGAGCAGGTTAATTTTTTAAAAACCATGGAAAGACCTGTATGAAATGAAGAAGAGTGAAATGAGACTAACCAAGAGAACAATTTAAACAACTATAGAGATATAGTTTGAACAATAAATGTGAATATTCACCTTCAGAGAAAGAACTAATAAATAGAAATATATATTGCGTGGTTTTATATATACATATTTTTGTTGTTCATATAATACCTTCTCTAATGTGGGATAGAGAAGGTAGGAGGAAAATGCCTGAGAACTTCAGTGTTACAAACAAATGAATAAATAAATAACAAATGAAAAAAGAAAGTGTAATAAAGTTTAACCTAAAAGAAAAATATTTACATACATCCCTCTTTTTCTATTGAGGGGAATTATATGCAATGAGGGTCAAAGGAGTGGGACTGTTGAGAAATATGAACACCTGCATTCTAGCAATTCCCCATTTATTTAACAATGGGAAAGACCTCTTTTAACAAAAGCTTGGGGTCAAGATATCAAGGATCTCAAGGCACTCTAATTCCCCCAGCTCAGGGCTGGCAGAGACAGCAGAGAAAGGCCCTCTTTCCAATAAAGAGTCTCACCAGGGTAAAAATGAATTCTTTATTCCTTTTTTAATTTAATGGGGGACCTGGAGGTCCTTTTACCATAGAGATATGTAGGGATTATTAACCAGCCCACAGTGACAGGAAGTAGGAACAGGGAGCCCCCTCCCCGACATCACCCCCCCCCCTGCCAGAATCAGTTGGGGTGGAGTGAGTTGCTGACAGTTAGGGCTGGCAGTTGTTGGGAAGTTGCTTGCTGGGCATGAGTTGGTCATTGGGGGTTGGTTGCTGGTAGTGTGGGTTGGTAATTAGTTGGTGATTGACATTTAGTTGCTGGAATATAAAGGCAGGCCTGAGCTTACTGAGAGAGCTTTTGGTTTTAGCCTTTAGAGGGCTTTTTGCCTTTTGGGTTTTGGGCTTTTAGTTTGAGCTGTTATGGTTTTTTTTTCTTTCTTGAACTTTTTGGGAGGTCTTCATTGACAGACCTAATTGGGATTGGATTAAACACTGATTGGCTTGGTTTTGATGGAGCTGGATTGGGTTAGAACTTTGTGGGGTAATTATTATTATGGGTAGATATAGGCAGTTTTAGGTAGTAATTATAGGTATTTGTAGATAGTTATAAGATAACTAGTATAGACATTAGGAAATTTCTTTCTATATCTCTTTCCTATATTTCCTTCCTTTACTATATTCATTTTACTGTATTCTTTTATTATTTCTATTTTAATTAAACTAAATTGTTAATTGTTAAAAGCTGCTAGAAGTTATCTTTTCTCTGGCTTAAAGGAATAATATTAATTTACAACTCTACTATATTCTCATTAAAACTTAAGTTATTAAAAGCTGCTCTCTTATTTTGTCAAAATCCCTATTTTAACCCTTATACCAGTGAGTTAATACCTTAGTTTAGCAGCAGCAGAAGTAATTCCAAGGGCTAAAAAGTCCAGTAATAGCTAACATTTACATAACACTTTGGGTTTATAAAACAATTTTTACACATTATTTTGTCTGAGGCAACTAGATGAAGTAATGAATTGAATGCTGGACCTGGAGTCAGGAAGACCTGAGCACAAATTAAACCTCAGACACTGTATGATACTGGCTAAGTCCCTTAACATGTCTGCCTAAATTATAAAATGGGGATAATAATAGTACCTTCATGAGTGAGTTATTGTAAGATACAGATGAAATAGTATTTGCAAAGTGCTAAGCATAGGGTCTGGAATATAGTAGGTGTTTATGAACTGTATATTCCCTTCTCCTTTGTATCTCATACTCTGTCCCTTTCCTGGGGTTCTCAAACATTTTCCTTTAGGCATTAGTGTAGTTTCTTATGCTGGTTTTTCATAGAGCTTTGAATCTGTGTCCAAGCCAGTCTTTAGCTTCCTTGAAGATTCTGCTCGCAGACACTGTTGGTGGTGGGAGATGGGTGGGAGTGGGGGTGGTGCTAGAACACTGATGGAAAGATGGGAACTTCAAAATTCTCAGAATCTGGTAGAAGAAACCAAGATGAAATCCACAGTGTTCTCTCAGTCAAGCAACTCCTCAGGAAGTTTAGCTAGAATGTTATCTCCTAATTCCCAGCTTAACATCATCTATTTAACCTGGTTTTATACTGACATGCTGTTTTTTAGAAGCTCCATGAGGTGTGACCACATTTTCTCAGCCAGCCTGAACATTCTTCCTTTGTAATGTTCTATAGTTCACTGAAAGGCTCAACAAAAATATTTAAATTGAATAAAACTTTTCATTTTTAGATGTGATACCTTTGATTGTTTTTATTCAGTTTAATGGAGGAATATTAGTACCAAGTTAGTGTTGTAAAAATAAGATTCTGGAAGACCCTTCTGGGTAAAGATCTGGCTTTTTTGTGAAAGAGAAGTTGCATGGTCAGAGCTCTGAGGTTTAATAATAAAATAAAGTCATATCTTTACCCAGAAAGGTCTACCAACATCTTATTTTTACAGTACCAAGATAGTATTTTATGTATAGTACTTTGAAAATGTTAAAATGCCAAATAAATGCTAAGTATTGTTATTGTCTGAAGAAGGAAATAGCAAACTACTCCAGTATCTTTGCCATGAAAATCCCCAATGGACACAACTGAAAACGACTAAAAATAATTATCGTTGTTGTTATTATTACTTTATGTGTGATGGGCTTATTTGATTGATTTGCTCCATTCATCCCACACTTACCAATTGATCATTAATTATATAACATTATTACATTATGTATTATTATATATGTGCATGATATATAATATATTTTATATGAAATAATAATGTAATAATAGCATTCCTATAGGACTTTCAAGTTGGCAAAGTGCTTTAAAATATTATATCATTTTATTCTTACAACAATTAATTCTAGCAGGTAAGTACTATAATTATCCCCATTTTATAGATGAAGAAATCAAGTCACAGTAATTAAATGACTTTAAAAGGACCACAAAGCTAGTAGTAGTACCTGAGGCCAGATTTGAACTCAGTTTTCCTGTCTAGTCCTCTGAGTGGGACATAGAGATCACAACATTCCTGGGATATAACAATTACAAAATCCACCCAGATAGAATGTTACCTTCCTCTGATTTCAGTCCAGGACTGCCCACTTCCTGGACAAATTCAAGAGCTAAAAGGAAATTAGCAGATCTAAATATTGCCAAGATATTGTGATTTTTCATACTGAGAGCAGAACTTTTAAAATGGGAAATTGGTCTACTTGCTGGTGAACACTGGAGGGGATATCCAAACAGGACCACACAAAGACAGCCATACTTGAATGCCAGATGGCACACTATGAATGGGTGTCACCATGCAAAGTAGCAGACTTCCTCTTCTCTCAGTGGGTATGTGAGGAATTTTGAGGTTATGGTCATTTTGGGTGCTAGATAGAGACTTTTTGAGACCAACCAGAGGAATGAAGCAGGGTTGAGTTATCCTCTCCCCTAGAAGCAGAACCTATTGTGGATGGTAGATGGCAGACATCCTGCCATTTTCTCTCTCTAAAAAAAATGAAAACATGGTAACTTTTCCTTAATAAAAAAAAAAAAAACAGTTGGGCTTACCTGATTACAGGTGTCCAGAGACTTGGGAGAAGTGCTTTTTTTTTTTAATTAGGCAGTATATAAACTCTAGGTTTTAACAGAAGGTAGCATGGGAAGTGATAAGGAGATAGCGGACCCTTTTACCAGAGCAGCAGATAGCCCTTTGGGATGTTTCAATGTAGTATTCTATTCCCTTTCTACTTCTTGGCAGTTTGAATTCCTTTTGGGTCACATAAAACTGAAAGGAGCCACAAGCTATATTTAGAAGTTTCCATGGATTAAACTCCAGGATAATGGGGTGAGAAGAGCTGAAGTAGTGCCAGGTTTATGAAATATCATACATGAATGATTCTTTTATACTTTTAAAACCCTAGATGATGTCTAGAGGAACGTGTGCCAACTAGAGAGAAAGTGATTGCTGTAGATAGGATGAATTACCAAATAACCTACTAGACAGGTAGAACAACTTCTATTTCTGCCTATCTTAATGATAAGTATTAAAATCCCTCATTCCAAGGATCATTCTTATCATGACAAATGGAGTAACTATTGTCATCATTTCTATTAGATTATTATTTCCACTTCATGGTTGTTATTATTGTTCACTTGCTTCAGTTGCGTCCAAATCTTTGTGACCTCTTTGGGGTTTTCTGGCAAAGATACTGAAGTAGTTTGCTGTTTCCTCCTCCAGCTCATTTTTATAGATGAGGAAATGGAGGCAAATAGGATTAAGTGACTTGCCTAAGTTTATACAGTGAGGTCAAATTTAAACTCAGGAAGATGAGTCTTCATTACTATATTCCTGGCACTCTATCCACTGTGCCATCTTTCTGCCCTATTCCCATTTTAGATATGAGTAAACTGAGGTTCAGAGAAGTTTTTGTTCATGACACTAATTGGTTTAAGTCTCAGGATTTGAAATCAGATCTCATCTAACTCTTAGTCCAGCAATAACATTCAGAGTTCCTTCAATTGCTCTTCAAATTGTATACTAGAAATCTGGCCCCATTCAAAGTTCCATTAAAAAAAGTATATTAGTTGGGGTAGCTAAGGGGCTCAGTGGATTGAGAGCCGGCCTTAGAGACAGAATGTCCTGGGTTCAAATTTGATCTCAGACACTTCCTAGCTGTGTCGCCCTGGGCAAGCACTTAACTCCCATTGCCTAATCTTTACCACTCTTCTGCCTTAGAATCAATACACAGTATTAATTCTAACACAAAAGGTAATGACTTAATTATTTTTAAAAGAGTGTGTTAATATAATAAATTTTTTTCTTGACAAAATATAAGAGCAGTGTTGAGTGGTGAAGCAAGAACTGACCTTGGAGTCAGGAAGAATTTGTTTCAAATTTTATTTCTGACACAAGCTATGTAAAGTGGTATAATCATAGACAAATCACTAGATTTTTCAATATTTCAGGCAACTTTCTGAGATTCCAAGTTTCAGAGCTCATGATACTTGGCATTCATAGAGGAAGTTCTCTCAACCAAAGAAATCACAGACCTGATCCCATCTCCACCTCCTCTCCCACAACACCTGAAGAGATTTGACATGTTAACTTTGCTATAATTTTGGAGACTTCGGATTTACCCACATTCCATTTAAACTTACTTTTATGTTAAGTGGATAAAACACAATTGATGATTGATATTTACTTCTCATATCAGAGAAATTAGACCTTCATTCATGCTAGCATGATTTTTTTTCTTTCAAACAGAAATTGCTGTTCTATCCGATATGGCATCATCAACCAATTGCCACAATAAAACAGGTTAGAGACAAAATAATAGGCAGTATTATATCATGAAAAAAATGTAATAGTCATTGATCAAGATGTCTATTAGTTACAAGATGAAAGACCACTTGGAACATATTTGTCCCTTATAATTTTAAAGTGCTGAGACAAGTTCAAATGTGATCTAAATGAAACATACAGTAAAGAAAAAAGCACTAATGTTCTCAGATAAGTATTTTTCAATAAATATTCATTGAATTGATTGAATTGAATTGAATCAGACACACACACACACACACACACACACACACACATATATATATACAGAACACAGAGCATACCCTGTTGTTTTTTATTCACATAGATAATAGTTTCTACAGAAATATAAGGAAAGTTTTCAGTAATTTGGATCATTTCCTCCAGTTTAACAGACTGTCTTCCAAGAATCTTGACCGATAAAGCTTTACCTCTCTACCTGTAAGATAATAAAGAGATATAATTATCAAAGTTTGTTTTAAAACTCTAAACAATCATCAAGGGAACATCATCTAGGTCTAAGCTTCAGTTATCCCCAAATTCTATCTCGCATCTTCCCAAAATACAAGAGGATTGTGCTAAAAGGAATAATAAAGTGGAGGAATTCCATGGGGACTGGAACAAACTCCAGGAATTGATACAGAGTGAGAGGAGCATAGCCAGGAGAACATTATACACAGAGACACTGTGGTACAATTGAATGTAACAGACTTCTCCATTAGTGGCAATGCAGTGACCCTGAACAACTTGGAGGGATCTACAAGAAAAAACATTATCTACATTCAGAGGAAAATCTGTGGGAGTAAAAACACAGAAGAAAAACAACTGCTTGAATACATGGGTCAAGGGGATATGGTTGGGGATGTAGACTCTAAATGAACATCCTAGTGCAAACACCAACAACATGGACATAGGCTCTGATCAAGGACACAAGTAATACCCAATGAAATTGTGCATGGGCTGTGAGAAGGGTAGGTGAAGGTGAGGGAGGGAAATAAAGTGAGTATTGTAACCAAAAGAAAACAAAAAACCCAAATACAAGAGGCTTTAACATTTTCTTTATTTTTTTTCCATTTCTTTCTATTTTTTTTAGTTACAGGTAGAAATTAAAAAAAAAAATATTTTGCCTTTGAACATTTATCCACCTTGACTTTTCTGGGAATTTCATTTTGTTGATCACTTTCTTTATTCTCTTTTCCTGCTTTAGGTTCTGGAATGTTGTTCTGTTTTTCAATTTTCCAGCTTTTCTGTTTCCTTCACTGGCTTCCTGTGTTTCAAGGTTCTGACCTTTTCTTTTTTTCTCCTCACTAAACTCACCCTAGGGGAGATCGGTTATTTCCA